>NW_010334930.1:0-23771 GCF_000700745.2 Antrostomus carolinensis | reverse complement strand
TGCCCAGAGAGGTTGTAGAGTCTCCATCTCTGGAGATGTTCAAAACCCACCTGGATGCTTTCCTGTGCAACTTGTTGTAGGGAGACTGCTTTGGCAGGGGGGTTGGACTAGATGATCTCCTGAGGTCCCTTCCAGGCCCTACCATTCTGTTATTCTGTGATTCTGTGATCTTGTCCTTTATGAATTCAGTAATGTGATATTCAATAATTAATAAAGCTGTTTCCTCCCCATCACCAAAAAAAAGCCATTATGATCATTCCTGGTTATTCTGACAAACAAATAATTTAAAGGTTTTGTGGAAATAGATGAAAGGGTATAATCCTTCTTTGCAAAGAGAGTTCTCATGTTGTACCTCCACAAGATATACTTCTGGCCTTTTTCATTACCATTGCATACAGCTCAATCTTTTTCTGACTGGTGTAATTGTGAGTGCACATGTAATGGCCAGTGCTGCTGAAGCCTGTCAATTAGAATTTATCTGAGCAGCCCAAAGGAATGCAAAGCAGAGAACATTTTTCTATTGAGCTACACAGGAACACTTTGCAGCTCCATCCTGCTGACTGCCGCGTAAACGCTAACCAGCTGGAGACCAAGCCACACTCTTCAAGGACAAACATCAGAGACTTGCACCTATAGTGTGGATGCCTGAAATAAACTGTCATCCTTCCAAGCACTCTTCTGAACACAGTGACCTGCTACTTAAGGAAAGGAGTTTGCTTTCTCATGACTTTACCTCATTAAAGAAACAGTTCAGCACAGGATTGGGTTTTTTTGGTCCAAAGAGTTCCAGATACTCCATTCACATTCCAACCATGTAGTCTCTTCCGGTGCCAGACTGGCTCTGGTCACAATGATGAAGTATCTATCAATAATAAGAAAGACAAATTTTTACTGCTTGCATTTTTCAGAGGAAGGGATATAATTAGATTTCTTGAACCAACTCATTCCCCATCACCACCTCAAAAGCTGACTTATGCATACTTACTTGTTGTAAACAGTTATTACTTCTGCAGATGGTTCTAAAATCAAAAGAGTAGTAAACACAAAAGAAAATAAAACCAAACTCATAGTGACCTGAGACATGAAAGCAATCAGTTAATCAGGGGATAAGCATGGTATGGAGAGAGAGATAAGTAAAATAGATGGGGCAAAAGCTGAATCAGATAGCACAGAGAGAAAATAAAGGACATAAATTAGCACCCTTATTAGACTGAATAAACCAAAAGTCTCGTGACTATACTGGTGAACAGTCATGTAAGTTTAAGGCTGATATGTAACACACAATTGCACAGGGATAGAATAAAAGTAGCAACATTCTTCTGTTTCAGGAACTACATATTTTAATTTTCTTTTTTTTTAATGTGGTAGAATTTGTTTGGAGATTTTGCGTATAATTTATATGGATCTCAGTAATTTATCAATCTTGGTGCAGAGAAATCAGAATAATAAACTGCAAATCATTTCCAAACTAGCGCCACTGGCATTCTTCCATTTCTCTTCCAAATCACTTATCAGACATCAGTTCTCCCATAGAAATCATAAATACTAACTTTTTCAAATATTTCTTTCAAGGAACAACTTTTGAACCTCTAATAGAATGAGTGCTTTATGGCCATACTGTTCTTTCTCTTGAGAAATGCTGGTATGTATTCAAGAAATGCATTAAAATTTGATATGCAAATATACCTGCAGTTGTTATTCACTCAGGTGAAATTTCAGCAGAGTATGAATCTGTTGACTTGATCTTAGAAAGCTGAGTTTAACAGTTCTGTTTTCAGATCCATTCATGCTAAGTTGAAACTATAAAATAATCTACTATTAGATATATTACTAATTTTTAATTATAGTCCTTATCAGCCTGGAAAATGCATCTGGAAATATTATCAAAGAAAACAATCTAGTATATCCTGGGATCTGCCTGGTACATTTCATTCCACGCAGGTCTAAAGATGTCAATCCATTTTACAGCAACAGCATTTTAATTCCAAGATACAGGATAATATAATAATGTCCCCAAATGATAAGGAATTAAAAACAAAGCAAACCCCCTATAAACATAAAATAGATTACTTTAAGATTGGAAGGTTTGAGTGATTTCTTGATTTACTTCCATCAGTTTACCTGTTTCTACTTGGAAAATTAACTTATGAGTGCAAAACATCAGTTACTCATGATCAGTAACTCTTAAAAAGGAAAATGTTGGCATGAAATCAGTTGCAAGCTGGACTTCAAGATTTAGCAGATTCCCTTTCTTCCATAGTACTGCACCCTTACAGTAAGCTATAGAGTGGAGAGGGGAAGCTTTTGACTCTCAGCAATTTTTCCAGAGCAAGAGATATCCAGCATTCAGTCAGTACAGAGTCTATTTCAGATTAAGAAAAGAGCAAGAAAAAAAATAAGCTTGTTGTGTCTCTCCTGATAGGATTACCTGAAAAGAAAACTGACTTTGAAATCCTGCAGACATTATGGAGATCTTAATATTAAATGGATGATCCTCTAGGAATCTCTGAATGCTGCAGCAACAAAATGCTAAAATGTAGATCCAAAAAAGAATAGTATCTAACAGAGGTGACTCCAGAATCTAGTCCAATTTTCTCTCCTTTCTTGCAGGAAGTTTCAGGAATTTAAAAAAAACAAAACAAACAAACAAACAAACAAAAAAACCCCAAAACCACCCACAAACAAACAAACACAAAAACCCAAACAAACTGAATAATGCTCTTAAAATACATAATAGCAGTTAGTGGAAGGACTATCATGAAGATTTTTTATTGCAATATCTTTGAGTTGTTACTAAAAGAAAGTAAAATGAGAATAATTTTGGAATAATTAAATAATGTAAAATTAATATATTGATCTAACATTTTATTAAAGTTTTTGTTTGCAATAATATATCTAACAGAAATGCTATCATTGGCTACTTTCTTTTATTTCTTTTACCTGTGCACTGCTTTTATTTGTAATGAAGGGCACCTTACAATCTGAAGAGTCCTCAACATGCGCATTGAAACAGAAAGATGTGTTCAGAAGCAATCTCACCAATTTACTGGCCACTTGAGACTGAAATAATTAGCCAATTGGAATATATTTTATAATTTTTATGTAGAGGATATATGTTTTCCATATCAGCATTTGTTTGGCTGCTTTTGCAAAGATGAGAACTAATTGGAGAGAAGTAACAAAAAATTATTAGAAGTAAATGTACTCATGCTGTACAGTGGAAGACTGAATGAATAAGAGTTATTTAGCATAAACTAAAAAGAAAAAGAGAAAGGAAATCACAAGCCTTTGCACTTTTCTGACTTTATTCTTTCAGCTAATATGCTTATCATTTAGGCTACCTGAATTCCCTCTGTGGTAAGAGTCTAGTTAATTGTTCCGATATGCTTTTAGCAAACCTTCTTATTGGATTTCTCAAATGGAGGTAACAAGCTTAACATAAAATACATAATATTATATATATATAATGTATAATATGCACCTGCACCTATATAAACAGAAACTGATTAGGTTTTGAGTACTTAAAATATAATCTCAAGATTTTAGCAACGTATCAGAGATCTTCAGTATTTACTAGATAATCAATGTTAAAGTCCTCTAATATTTTATCAAAATTAAAATTCTTAACACTTCTGCAGCATGGACAATCTATGTATTTCAGACCACTTCAAACATAATTAAGCAATATAGCTTCTCATGAGCAAAGGAACATTAGGGGCCACAAAACTGGTGAAGGGCTTAGATGGGAAGCCGTATGAGGAGAGGCTGAAGTCGCTTGGATTCTACAGCCTGGAGAAGAGGAGACTGAATGGAGATCTCATCGCAGTCTATAACTTCTTCACAACAGGAAGAGGAAGGGCAGATGCTGGTCTCTCCTCTCTGGTGGCCAGTGATAAGACCAGGTGAAATGGCAGGAAGATGTGTCAGGGCAAGTTCAGGTTGGATATTAGGAAAAGGTTCTTCACCCAGAGGATGGTGCAGCACTGGAACAGGCTCCCCAGGGAGATAGCCATGTCACCAAGCCTGACAATATTTAAGACGCATTTGGACAACGCCCTCAGACACGTGGTCTGAATCTTGTGATTGTCCTGTGCTAGGGCAAGAGTTGGACTCTATGATCCTTGTGAGTCCCTTCCAACTCACAACAGTCTATGATTCTATGAATATTCTGTGAAAGATTAGATGGATTAATTAAGAAGGAATCTTACAAGAAAATACTGGGTTGATTTCTATTATCTTGGTCAATTGTCAGACAAGAAAGGGAAAGTTGTTACTTGAAAGTTGTTATTTCAAGAAATATTTCAAGAAAAAGGAAAGATTAAAGCGTACGCTAAAGTTCATATATTAAATTCATAGCAAAATTAGAACAAAAAATAGATATATAAGCACATTTGATTTTTTTTTCCAAGGTTGGAGGTAATATGTAGGCTTTTGTTCATCAACATATTTTGGAAAGTGATTCATTTTAAGCATATAAAAGATTTGTGTGGTGACAATAAACTAAGCAGGTGGGTAAGTATATTACGTAAGTATATTACTTGAAACATTTTGAAAAAATAGAAATCCAAATCTAAATGCTGAATTGAGTGTTGTAAAGAGAAAGCCACAAAAAAAAAAAAGGAGCAAAGACGTTTTCAAATTTCAAGACCTTCTCACACCTGCAAAAACCAAAGTCACTAATCCTCCAAATACATGTGTATATATACATATAAGTTCACATATGTTCCTCCAAATGTGTTTTACCTCCACTGTTGCAAAACCAGTGCCTAAGATGTCACACATTGTAGCCCACCGATAAGGATTTGAGATACGATAAAAGATTGTAGAAAACTTCTCCTTTGCTTTACACTGTGTACAGTAACCTACACTGATGTCCACTGGGCATAAAACCAAATTCATCTGACACTTTACAGATATGCACTGAAGTAAATAAGTCAGTGTGCATAAAGTGGAAAACAATGCCAGACGGAACAGGGCATAGCTTGCTTTTCCCTTGTGTCCTACTCCCCCTTCCCTTTGACACTAGCTGAGATTCCGTTCATTCCTGTAAGTTTTGCTCCACCACAGTGCTGTACAAATCTTTCTAAATTCTGTCATAATTTGCAGCCTTGGATTAATAAGTGAAACAACCTTTGACTTACAACTTTATATTTGTTTAGTAAGACTTTTTTTGTTGATTTTGTTTCTTGGTAATAATCTAAAGATCCTTCTTTCACTTACCATGTAGAATCAGTGAAGCACAGTAGGGTTTTATTTATGATCAGTGGCAAAATAGGTATATGACATGTATGAATAAATGAGGAAAAAAATCTTTGAATAAAGACAGTTTCTGATGATCTTGTTATGAAAAAAAAAGAAAAAAATATGAACTCAATCTAGGATAATGTGAGAGGGAAAAAGTTGTATTAGAATGTGGGTGTCTCTGTTACATTTCAGCCCTTGTATTGAAGCATTTC
This sequence comes from Antrostomus carolinensis, assembly GCF_000700745.2. Taxonomy (NCBI): domain Eukaryota; kingdom Metazoa; phylum Chordata; class Aves; order Caprimulgiformes; family Caprimulgidae; genus Antrostomus; species Antrostomus carolinensis. The sequence goes on along the minus strand of NW_010334930.1, from coordinate 18,315 downwards.
TTCCTAGTCACCTACTATTTTAAGAATCTGCTGCATTAGTGATATAATTTCCTTTCCCTTCAGTTTTTAGAGCTTTCATAAATGCCTTTACTTCTGATTCTTTCCCTTTTGACTCTGGATTTCTATTGTGAATTTCACAGAGGATCCTTAGTCAGGAATAATATTTTTTTTTTAATATGTATTTACTTAGATATCAAAGTTGACTCTTTAATAGCATCAGTCAAAAGCATTTACATGCTGAAAAGTGTGTGAGTATTCTGTTTCTACTGCTGGCTGTTATAATATCTCTTCCACATAAATACAAGCCGGTGATTTTTTCCCCCTATCTCAAAGATTCAACATATTTTTTCTCATCTTCTTTGTCTGTTTCTGATCCAAAACTCTAAGGAGGTTCATTCCACAGATAGCCTGGTCAAATCCACTACCAGAAAGACTGGGCACAACTTCCTGCTCTTTAATACAGATACAATCAATCGTGAATTGTATCATTGAACTTGGAGCAAAAGTACACTTATTTGCAAAAACAATAATGAATTTCATGTTTTAATATTACAGAGAGAGTATAGTCAGTTCAAAAATATGACCACGACTTACTTAAGAGAGAGCTTTCATGATTAATGACCTATTCACATCTATATTTTGTGCTTCCTTCCATTCGTATGATGTGTGGTCGTGAATATAAGGCATTTCCCTCATGTCAGAATAGGTTTTTTTCATATTCATTCAAAGGAATGTGAATATCTGACCATCTTTCTGTCTGGTGAACTGTATTTCTATTTTATTTTTTCATGCCTGCCAAGTTATACATTCTTAAGCACCACTACAGAACTAGTACGAGCTTTGTAGCATGAACTCACACATGCCATTTGAAAACATCTAGTCCCAGGCTAGACAGATACTGACTGAAATACATCTGTTCAAAATTAAGAAAAAAATATCTAAAAACCCCATTTAAGTAAAAGTAAGCAAGCTTCTCAAATATGCCTGTAACTGCAGTCAATCTCCTAAAATTCAAGACGAAACTCAGGACTGAGAGACAAACAAGCTCAAGAGTTTTTACAGTCAGACACTGACTATCTTCACATCAAAAAATTTTGTAGTGAGATCTTCACAGAGTTGTATTTCTACTTGAGCCTCTTTCCTGGAAGCTGCACAGAATAAGCTCTTATAGCTTGTGGGGTTTTTTTATTTATATCATCCCAGTTGCTGCTGCTGGCACAAATTGTAGCAAAATTTTCCTGTCTATAGCGATTTTGTAATAAATGTTTTTTAGGAGACAGGCATACAGAAAGCTTACACCATATATTTATATTTGTTTTTAAATTACTTTCTCAGTTCTATCAGAACTTCCCCTCTTTCTTCCTATTTTTCTCTCTCCGCCTATATATTCCTATGTGGCAACTGATTAAAGTACAGAATAGCTGAATTCTGACGTATCAGCGAGGATGAAGCAACAGTGGGTAATGTTCTGCATAGCATGTATTTTCTGTTAACATTTTGGGAAACAAATATAAAGTTCTTTAAATTCAGCAGCTCTTGATAGCACATACAGTTAAGGGCTCTGTGTATATGCAACATCAATGTTGAACCAGGATCCATTAATGCTTCCTTTGTGTTAGCTATAAATCTGCTATATAAGGTGCTACAAAGTGTAGTTAAGACAAAATATTCTTTGAAGAGCTGATATTTGTCCATTCTCCCCCCTCCCTGACAAGAAAACTTGTAAAGTTTATGATGTACATCTGAGATCATTGAGTGATTACTGCCACCTAGTTAATTCTCCATGAAATGAGTTATATACAATTAGTAGAAGTGAAGGGACAAGTTCTCAGTTGATGTATCTGACAGGAGGTAATAAAAAATGGCTAGGACTTCCAGTCCTTTTTCCATTAGGGAAAACTTGTTTTCTGCCATATATATTTTGGGGTGTTTATCTAATCTTCTTTTAAAAGCCTCAGAACACATATTGCCAATGATGATTATTCCATCAATTAACATATCCTCTTGCCTAAGATAAACTCACATGTACGCTGAGCTTTCCCTCTGTATTGCAAGCAAGTGGTACACCACTTTTCGAAGCATTTTGCTTCCATTTTCTTATATGTACAATCTTTGAATTCATGAACAAAATAAAGGAAAAAGCCCTCTGTTGCATGTTGAGGATAGGGATGGATGGTACCTGCACTGACCCCATGCCGAAGGAAATCATTAGCCATTCCTAAAGGTATAAGACAAGGACATCCTCTGATAACTGTGTGGGCCCCTCTGTGACTATACTCTTGATAGTAAAAGTAAAACATTTTGTCTTTAGAGTCAACGTCCCACCACTGATAACGTGCTTTCCTATACTCATGTGCCTCTTGCTATACCAATTTTTCACAAACACCACTGCACACGTCCTTCTGAGAAGCAGCAGCAGTAAGAGGAGTGAGCCTGAGGTGCACCTGTCCCTCCTTTTTGCCTCTCTCAGGTTTGCGATGTCTCTAATGACATTAAACTGAATTGTCGTGGGAAAGAGACCAGTCTGTGAGCTCTGCTTCTCTCTGTCGCAGCAATGGAGCCCACAGAGGCTGAAAGTGAGCAAGTATTATTTGGCCAAGGCCCTAAACTTCTGAAGGCTCAAGAATTTTAGTCAGAGTACTGTGAGTACAAAGCAAAGCTGGGGAGGAACGCCCTCTAACTCATGAGGATCCAGCTCCCTTGGAACAGTGCCTGCTTTATCCCATTAAATATAAATAAATTATGCAGACTATCTGCCTTGCCCTCAGAACTTTTAATCAGGCCAAAAACTACTTGTCTACAATCAGTTTTACTTTGTCTGCCCAGGAAAGGAAAGAAAGCTCTCAGGAATGGTGAGAACTCTGTAAGCTAATTGCCTTTCTGACTGGAGAAAAATGTAGCAAAAAACGGATTATAAAGGAGGACAATGAAAAATTAGTTGCTTTGTCTAAATGCTTCCAGTTGTTGATAAATGCTCACTGTTCAGTCTCACCAATTTTTTTCAGCCTGCAGCTGCAGAGCCAGTGTTCCTCCTGCCTCGCCATGACTGACGATCTGACAGCATGCCAGATAATCACCAATTCCTGCTCTGCTGTCTGCTTCAGTTATTTTTTTAAGAACATTTTTTTCTCGTTTTCTTGAACCTGATGATCTCACACCGGAAATTCAGCTTTTCTTCCAAAGAAGAGGGTCTTTTGTGATGGCAACAGAACACCCTTACAATCAGCTGGGAGTTTTCCTTACTTGGGCAAGAAGAAAAAATAAGGTCAATTGACAGAGTTCCAGCAGCGCTTAAACTCTAGCAGCACAAAAAGACTATTTAAGGGGCAACAAAAACCTAAAGACACATTTACTCTGAGGTAATGGTGACATAATTTTTTGGAGAATAATTCCCAGTTATTTTAACCTATTTTTTCTTGCTGCATTCAGGACCCAAATGTGAATAGGATATAGATGTAAACTTTACATGGAGACAGAGTGTCTCACAAATCAGTGTAGAAACATCCAGCACAGAAATGGCTCTTTACCTTGACAATAAAGACCAGTTTGACAGTTTATTTTCTTTATTCCTACAATGAGTCCATTGAAAAACCTTCATCATTTTTATTCTGCTTCAATGCCTTACAGTTTTCTATCCCTTGTAAAGGAAATAAAGTTACTGAAGGCAATTTGGAGACTCTGAATAAGATCTTGTTTTGAAGTTTCATAATGATTTCATGGATTTATTTTGTACTGCAAATTACAGTCTCTTGATTGCTAACATGAGACTTTTAGGTTTTTATTAGCATGTCTGTGGTCAAGAGACTGGTCAAATTTACTTTAGTCTACAGGCTTCAGCAGTGCCCTTACTTTATAAGTAAAAGATCCCTTTGTGATCAGAATATCTTTACCCTGCTAATCTGATTTCTATACTCCCATTTTTCATTTCCCAGTTGACTGTTCCATGTCCTCCTGCACAGACATTCCTGGAGAGGAGGTAGTACCTATTTGCTTTCCCATATAATATTATGGGAAAGCAAATCTGCTTTTTACCACCATTTTGCCCTTTAGAAACCCTTTCCAATGCACCTCCTAGAAACTCAGTGTGGCATGAAGCAGTGGAAATGGTCTAGTTTCTCCAGTGTGCCACTCCCCTGTGTTATATGCCCGAAAGAGTATATAACCCTTTTCCCAAATGGTACAGAGAAGAGGTAAACCAAAGCTTCCAAACTCCTGTACCAGGATTTCTGATTTCCCATTTGATTTCCCACTTCTTGTTATAGTGATCTCAAATTATCTTACGTGGAAGGCAGGATTTGCAAATGAGGCTCAGACTTATTTCAGGTAGATAAAATGTCTAAAAGGTTTTTGTATCATCTAATTCAGTTATAGGGATGATAAAGACAGAGGTAGAGACAGATAGAGAATAGATAGAGGTGGAGATGGAGAAAGATATACAGACAGAGATATAGAGATGGCTATAGAGATAGCAATAGAAATAGCGACAGAGATAGACATAGATAGAGAGACAAAGATAGATGGAGATGATGATTGAGAAAAACAGATACAGATATTTCTTCTACAGTCAGTGGTGCAGAGATGTTAACATTTTAAGGCCAATTTACTCCATTTAAACACTTACTTTTAAATGGGATGTATTGTCCCCTGCTGGCGCCAGTAGCTTTAAGGTTTATAATGTCAGTGAGAATGACTCACTTCAGATGTCTAACATATGGACAAGAGAAAGTTGGGCGACAGGTACCTCATCACAAGATCCTGTGCATGGGCAGTTATCATAGAACAAAAAAACTGTGGTTAATCTGTTGTTATGTTAAGAAAGCAGCTTCTCTGAACCCATCACACTATGCAAGCTATGAAGACCCCTGCCAAGATCTGCTCTGCCAGGGAGAACATAAGGACAAGAGCCTTAGGGAGCTAGGGGCAGGCGGATGTTAGTGGATTTGTTGTAATGCAGTAAAGAAAGGCCAGTTGCACAGGGCTTTAGATGGGATGGAGCTCTTAGATCACTCTTTTAAAATTCCTATTGAAGAACCTAGCCAGCTTTAGTTCTTCAATGGTAAAAGCATTTAAATGACAAAGAAAGGTTTGTCAAGAATGAAACCCTCTTACACAGGTTCAGGATCCACTATTGATTGTACAGGTCTCCCCTTCTTTCTGCATTTGTTCTCCTGGGTCTCCCTGCCCTTTGACAGATATGGTGTGCATGAACAGAAATGTCTGCCTTCCACATTGCTTCTTTCCTTCCTTTCACCTGGAAAATAAATGAAGTCTTGCATGAAGAAACATGTGTTACTCTTCAAAAATATTAAAGTCCTACAGTTTTTCCATGAACATAGTACTCTAAAGGAATAATTGGCATAATTGTCAGCATCTCGGCCTTGTTTAAAGGAACAAAGTTACTTCAGACATTCTCAGCTACAACAGGCTCTGATTTGAATTATAACAATTACAAATGTCCACTGGGTAGATCATCTTGTTCTTTCTGCTAATAAAGTATTGTTTCCTCTGATACTTTCCTTGGTGCTTTATCCAGTCTAATTTTGCCACTCCCTTGGCTGATTATTTCTTTGCCAAATAGATCCACTGCTAGTAAATATGACATTGTACTCAGTCCCCATTTTCCTGTGTTCTGTGGAATCTCATTTTTTCCAAAAGCAGTTATATTTCACAATGCCATCTACATTAAATACCCCTCACTCCCCCTCCAGGAAACCAATAGCCTTTTATATATTTTTTTAGAACTTAAGACCAGTAAGTGTCAGTTTGGCTAATTCAGGCTGGAACTGTCATGCAATGTTCTTGTAAAGGCTCAGGTCTTAATACCAATCAAATATCATGCCCTTGTTATTTTAACACATTTGGTCCTGAGATAAATTCCAGATGTTCAAAAAATAATGAAATTAAAAGAATTTAAGAAAATATTTGATGCATATTTTGGGCAAAGGTTCACACTTATTTTTAAATGAGAAGCAGAAAACTGAGCTGAAAACCTGTTATTTTCATTATTGGTTACTTAAAAGTTCATGATACAGTTAAACCATTGTCTCTACAAAATAAAATTTAGTTCTTTCATTATTTTTTCAGTAATCATGAGTTAATTAGACGTTAGAGTTTTGTATAATATAACAGCTGGATTTGAATCACTCAGATAATAGTTTGTAAAACCAAAACCACATTCATCTCCCAGTGCATTAATAAGATGAAACCAAACTCTTCCATGAGATTAATAATCACCACATATTTGTGATTCACATTTGCAAAATCAAACCAAGAAATAAATTATGAAAATGCCAAAATAAACCAAGATCTGTTAAAACTATTCTCTGCTGTGTTTTCCTAAGGAAATAATCTTGACGTGATTGTGTCGTTTGGGCAGACTTCTGTCCAACTGTGTAAGATGACTTTTGAACCCATTGGGCAATTTTAGTCAAGTCTGACAGAGGGATAGACATCACAAAGCTACACTTTGACAAATTTCATGAAAATTTTTAACTAAGTATGGGAAAGAAACTCCAGTTTCAGCTCCCACTGAGGAAAAGGTAAAGGAAACTTGCTTATCATACATTTTGTTTCCTATCAAACGGTTGTTTAATCAGCTAATACATAGATTTAGATAAACCTGGAGGGAAGAGGAAGAAGAGAGGATAATATAGGAGCATAATGGGATTTGGAGTAGTTCAGTACTAGTACAGAAAATTTAAAGGACATAAATCAGTAGGAAGCCACACTTCATTGGGTTGACTCCTTACAGAACAATTTGTTTTTCCCTAAATCAGCAAGTCACTTAATCTTTTGGTGTTGCTGCTTCTTTTGTCCTTGATTTACCAGCGCATTCTGCTAATAAAGCAGTGAAAGGTGGACATCAGAGTTCAGAATCTAAAAAATACCTAGAAGTTTTATGAATGTGATATTTGAGCTAAGCAGCTGAGAACTGCCCTTAGTATAGTCTTCTTATTTTCAGCACTTCCAATAACACAGAATCAAGATGCTAGCATTAAGCAGCTGAAAAACATTTTTTTTTTACATTTAGAATAAATAACTAATATTAGACAAAAATGCATGCACAATTTGCTAATGGTGATCCTATAAATACTAACTTAATTGTCATTCTACTAGGTCTTCTTATTCATTTTATGCTATTATTATGATGGATAATATGAAAAGAAGTCTGTGAGCCAGAAGACTGGCTGTCACTACTCCTGGCTTGTGCCACTGATTTGTTTAGTAATCACGAACAACTCATTGTACCTTTTTTTCCCATTCTATTATTTGTCAATTTTGTTTGCTTATGAAAGCTGCTAAAAAGAGAAATGCTTTTCTACTAAACATTTGGACCAAATACGCCTGAAAGAATAAGGGTTTTGGCTCTGTTGTAATACTGTTATTGATATTTTCATTGCTATTATTACACAACTAATGCAATTACTGTAAAGAATTTCCTGGGCTTTATTTTGCTACCTGGTATTGCTATATAGCTAAATCCCTTCTGATGCAAAATTGCCATTAACTTCTACCTCTTCTGTCTTCCATATTACAGAAAAACAGTGACAGAGTTTGTGTCCTTTTACACAGATGGAAGACCTTTCCATTTTAGATCTAATCCACCTCTCACTGTGATAAATCCCTTATAGCAGGGAAAACTCTTCTTGACAAAGCTATTCAAGACTGAACACTGCATGATTATACTTCTATAGGAATCTAAGAAACTCTAAAAATCATAGAAATTACTGAATCACACAGGTTCTGATTTGTAGCTGATATATCTGATTGTAATTTGCAACACCATTCATTGTGACAATTTGCTAAAAATCAGTTGCCCAATGAGTGGTCTTGAATCCCTTGCCATTTAAGTTTAACTTTTTTACCAATTTGGCCTGATGAATAATTATATTAAAGATAAAGATATATTACAGCCAGTAGCTTAAAACATTGAAGTTGTGTAAGATATTTAAGCACACATATTCATTTAAAATACAATGCTACACTGTTTGGGGTGAATATCACTCTTGCACAAAGAATGTAAAATGAACATATTGGACTGGTTAGTAAATTATTTTCCTCTAAGGCATTTATTTTTTATTATGTAGGTCTCAAAGCTCCAAACTAATTTAAAGTACAATATTACTGAAGTGAGTTAGGCTCTTTGCAGGATTTTCAAACACCTTTGGGACATGATCCACAAAAGGACTTTATGCACCTTGCTAGCACTTCAGAATGTAACCCCAGATTTTAAATCCACAGGTCACTGCTCCGATGCTGTTTAAACTTGGAAGCTGTTTAAATGCCAGATTCTACCTCATTCTCATTCTGGGCCCGAGACACAGCTACATCCTCAGGCCAAGCACTATCAAACTTTGTCCTGCCTACAAAAAAAGTAAGAAAAAAGAGACAGCAGCTCTCCAAACTGGCTTTCTAGTGGGTTTGTGGTGACATGTCAGAGTCCATCCAGCCCTAAAATCTGCCACACCATGCCCAAGTATGGAGTTCATATTAATGTGAACACCCCAAAAGATGTACATTGTCTGAAATTCACAGTGTTTATGGTAAGTAGATACACCAAGATGCCCTCTTGTCTGAAGTGAACTCTCTCCCCGCTCACCCCTTGTTATTTCTGTTATGCTACTTCTTTTCTATTATTTTTCACTTTGTTGCAACAATTTGGCAGGTTTTTTTCCTGATTTCAGAGGCATTTCTGAAGCTTCCAACTCACTCTGTTAACCAATAAGCCACACAATACCTAGTTGCCAACAAAGATGAAGTGAAACAGCCACTTAATGGTGTCTTCACTATCAAAACTGAAGGTAACTAGACCTAGATCTAAAATGGCATGACAACATTGACTTCAATGAAGTTATATTTATTTAAACCAGCTGAAGATATACCTCAAATTTTAATAACTCGCTACAAGTTCAAAGGACTCATGACACAAAGGCACATTTGAAAATTATTTGACTTTTTTTTTTTAAGTAGTTGATCAATGATTTGAAACAGTGGTATTAATTGCTCTCAGTCTTTTCACTTATGTGAGTACCAAACAATTTGTGTTATTGATCCAAGCAGAGTGTTACAGTAATTTCTTCACAGATTTGTTAGATTACATGCTCTGGTGGTTGTCTATACCAGCGATTATTGTTAGCACGGCCTTTTTTCCTGGTATTCATTTCATACTACCATGATTATACCTATTATCATAACTATAATGAATGTTATGAGTGTCAGATTGGTTAACAGGTTCTATAAACACAAACATGTTAAAAAAAAAAATTGGAAAATGAAGCAATATAAAATCACTCTTTTCTATTCAAAGTATTCTTATGTTTTACTAGTTGCACTCATCATTCTCTTCCATTAAAAAAAAAAGCATCCTACACACTAATGAGCTTATTTAGCTAAAGCCTTGGCTTTTGGCTGCTGGAAAGAGAAATATTTAGCAGTACATATGTGTGTTCTTGTGAAACAAAATAAGATGTATAGTTAAATAGAGTAGGATAGGCAGAATGGAGATTTACTGAATAGCAGGGCATTACAATGACTTTCACCAGCCATTAAGAAAAGTAAACAAAAAGTTTATCACAAAACCAGAAGCTTAAAATTTGGTACATACACCATCTTCTCCTCTTCTGGCCAAAATTTGCCTTCAGGCTACCTGCAGACCTTGTCCTCCTGCTGTGAACCAGTGTGTCTGCAAGGCTGGCTGCAGTGTGGCAGGGCAGGCCCTGGGGACATGCAGGACCACAGGGCTGAGTGCACCCAGGGAGTAGACCTTGGACACCTTCCCCCAGGGTGCCTGGGCAGTCAGCTGGCCACCGTGGGGTGCATCAGGCAAGTGCCTGCTGGCATGTCTTGTGCTTGCAGCAGCTTTTGCAACCACACATCAGCTGCCGTGGAGCCAGAGTCACTGAGTCACTGTCAGCTTACTCCTTCTGTCCCTCTGTGAGGACACCTATGATGGGTGCTGCTAGAGGAATCCCATTGGTAGGGCAGCACAGGAGGCCACACCACCTGCCAGACCCACCTTCATGGACTTCTTCATGATGCAAAAAGCAGAATGGGTGCAGTTGCACACCACTTACAGCTGGTTTCCCCAGCTGATATGGCTGGAATTATTCACAAAAATTCATATTTTTGTCTAAAATAAAATATAATGATTAGTTATTAGAGTCATATCATGAATAGTGAGGGTAGGGGTAGGGAGTAGGCTACTTATTGTAGTTTGATGCAGGCCAGGAATCAGGTTCTTTCATTAGGAAGAAACCAAAGAAACATTTTTTTTCATTATGGTTTTTAAGGATTGTGACTCTAGTAACAAAAGTGCCATGGGAGATTTTTAATGCCTTCACTGTGTCTGTTGACTTTCCCCCAAGCCATGAGAATTCTGATTCATCCGCACTACATTTTCATGACTGGCTTTACTCTGAGTTTCCAGGTCTGCTTTTTAATAAACTGCTTTGTATATATTTAAATAAACTGCTTTGTATATATTTATACTTTAAAATGTGCTTAAATAACAACGATATGCATGTAATAGAGGTAAGTAATAACTTCTTCAGTGCATTGATCTGGAAGGTCAAAGAGACAGTGGTGGCAGTTGGAGCTACTGTATTTTGATTCTGCTTGAGTCTTAGGGTTCTGCACAGATCAATTTTTTTTTTTTTATCTGATCCAATTCACCTATTATCCCTGCTGAAGGTACAATTGTAGTAAGACAGGACTGTGTCTTTATAGATCAAAGAAAGACAAAAGGAAACCAGAGATCCAGGGAATGGAAAGTGCAGGGAAGAACAGACTCTTCTTGCTGATACAATTAAATAGAAGGCAGATGTTGAACCATTTAATGTGTCTCACCTCTCTGCATGAGAAAGTCATAAATAATGTAAGGAGAGGGACTACTTTTCTTCACAGTGCCTGCACAATTGTATGTGTTGAAAATGACATGCATAAGTCCTCATCTGTGAATAAATGTTTAGTTAGATCTTAAGTTCACACAGGAAGAGCAATAAAAAATTAAATAGAGAAAGAAAAAAAAAAAAGAATAGTAAACAAAGCTCAGATCTCTATGGGTTTATTTAAAAACACAGAGAAATGGGAGACAACATAGGTAGATTTAGTATTTTTAATAATAAATATTAAGATGACATTTCTGGAGTAATATATTGGAATTTATTATCCAGCTCCCAATCTCTTTAATTCCTCTGAACAGTGCTCTTTCCAAGTTGTACTGATATATGTTCAGTGTGAGCCAGAACTACATATCTGGTGTTGCGAAGTTCTTCTATACAGTCACTTTTTCATCAAAATTTTCAGAAATTTCTTTTGAAAACACATCCAGAACATTATATACTTGAAAGTACATACAAAAATAAAATTGCTAAAGTTTATGTTAAACAGTCAAACACAGTGTATTACCCCAAAAATTTCCCTCCCAAGGTGGGAGGGAAATGTTAAGCACATTCCTGCAACCATCATCTGCATTTCAGACTCAGCAATGTAGGAGACAGGCCACCCACTCCTGCTCCAGTAAACTGAAATAAATGGCAACTACTGCAGTTATTGCAGTGTAGTTGTGGGGGCAGCAGGAAGGTTTCTCCAGCACAGCATAGCTATGGGTAGAGGACACCAAAGAGAAGCTCTCTACACAGCTCCCTACATTCACAGCCTCCTACTCCTTACACATACAGACCTGGGAAGGGGCTGAGACTCCGGAATGCTAACAGAAATCTCCCTTACTAATATCTCCGTAGCATCAGGATTTTGTTACATCTTATAATTATTCATTATCCACAAGCATACCCAAATGGCATTCCTAACCCATTTACATTTTAAAATGGGCAGAACTTAGAGAGGAAGAAGATATTTTGTCCGTAAGCCTAATCACCATTCTGTGAAATAAAAACCTAGGAAAATATACTGACACCTATCCATCGCACCCAAGAAGAGAATTGAAGACAGTATGGATGGATTTCTGTGCATGAGGCATGTGTCATCTCACTTCAGTCATGGTGAGACCCCTCTGATCCTCATCATCAATATGCTTTTATTCACTCTCTGGTCCAAAAATTCGAGATCCTAAACTCAAAACACTTCACAGACTTCCTTGGACAGCTTTCTGCTAGAGAAGGGAGAAAAAAGAGGAGCAGATGTTTTTTATTAGAACCTGCTATACACAGAGGCAAGAGCAGGACCTATGGGGCCTATGGTTGCTCTCTGAGATTTGAGTGCCATTAGCATGTGAAGAAAGTAATTAGAAGCTGCTGACTGCCTAGGTGTTGGCAAATGATGCTTGTGATGAAAAAACAGCTCAAATCTCAGAGGAGTCAGATGACTGCATTGGCTGACAAAAGGTGCTGGTAAAGGGGCACCTGACCTTGCAGACACCCACTACATTAATCTTGTAAATCTACTGGCAGGCAGTACGGCAGCCACATTGCCACAGATTAGCTAATACTTGCAATATGTATTGACCTCCCCCAGCACCATGAGAGTGCTTGGAATAGAATTTATCCAAGATCTTTATAATCTCTTAATCTTTCAAGTCCGTAAGAAACCCATTAAATCACTCTATGCATTCCTGAATTTCCCACATGGAGTGAGTGATGCTAGTCAAGAGTACACAGCAACAGTACTCATGATGTTGGAGCTCAAGGAGCTATCAACATCTGTAATACTCACAGTGGTACTGCTAGTGAATCTCTTCACTATGTTGTCATCTTCTAAAGCTTTCTAACTTTTTTTTTTTCCTGTGTGTGAAGTGCTTCCACCAGACTGACATAGGCTGGAAAAACAAAAACTCAGTCTGCACTGAGTTAGACCATCAAGACAATGGAATCACTGCAAAAAGAAAATATTGTTATTTCAGTACTAGCTCTGCTGGATGTTACTTGCAAAAATATTTTCCAAGGGATACCTAATGGTTTCACCTCACAATAGTAATTTTTAAAAACCTGAACTATATTAAAAGGCCTCATATACCAAAGTTCTCTTTCTCTTACTAAATAATGGCTAATTCTCTTGTATGTTTTATTATCCTCTCAACACAGTCAGTGGCTTCTTTGTTGAAAAGCATTTAAAGAACATTTAAAGAAATACTGGCAGTATTTCTGATATTTTCAACAGCATTGGAATGTTTTAAAAAGCCTACCAAATATTTCAGTTAATTTCTTCTGAATATCCTTCTGATTCATAATAAAATCAGAATCATAAAAAGGATACTAATTATCAAGATACCCTGCTCTCCAGATGGTCAGTAACTCATTTTCCTCTCTACCTTTCATCACTTTTTTTCAGTCTTTCCAAGCTCAGTTCTTATTCTTTTCTAGCATATCTCAAGGATATATTTCTTATGACTGAAGTATGGAGAGGCTGATGCTGTTTTTCACACAGGGCTGGGGGAAGGGGACATGGTGGAAATAGCATCAAGCAAAGGGAGGGGTGGGGGAAAATGTTGTAAGATGTGGTTGTTATGTCTCACTGTGCTACTCGGATGAATGGCAACGAATTAAATTGATTTTTCTTCCACAAGTTTGAGTCTGTTTTGCCCGTGACCATAACTGGTGACTGAGCCATCCCTGTCCCTCATCCTAATCCATGCCCCCTCTGTTGTTGTGGTTCCCTTCCCATCTCACTGCATGGGGGGAGTGAGTGCAGGACTGCATGGTCCTACTGTGGGTCAAACTACCACTAACATGAATTAGATCAGCTACAGGTAGCAAGAAAATACTACAATCTGCAGGCATGGAAGTGATAAACTGCAAGCTTCCTTCAAGGATTACTTGTGGGTACTACTAAATTTGATGAACTAGGGAGACAGCAAAAGGTGTCCCTTTCCCTGAGGGTGCATAGCTGATGACACCTCAGAGGCAGGGACAGTGATTGCTTTCTGAGCTCCATCTTAATACATCTGACCAGATGCAAAAAGGAAACAACAAAAGCTGCTGTACTGGATCAGTTCTAAAGGAAGTCAAAGCCCAAGCACTGAGACCAGAGTAGAGTCTAACTGTCTGACCTCGCAGACAATTTACCAAATCAGAATCTATAAACAGGCCAATTCTGACATAATCACATCCATAAACATATCCTCCCGAGCGGCTGATACACATATGCCTCACTGATGCTTTTGTTCGTTCAAGACATTATTTACACAGTGCAATTTGATACCTGTTTGGGCAAGCAGCCTGTCCAAAGACACATGTAAAATCAGGGAAGATGTAGACTCAGTATGATGTATAATTAATTAATATGCTGGGCAATTATGTAATTTGAAGTCTATTTACATCTGCTTGTGCATTTTATAAGGTTTTTTGGTTTTGTTTAAGTCTGTGATGATATCTATGAAGAGCAATGTACTTGATTACTGTGGCATGCAGCACAATGAGCTGAAGCTTTGTTCACTGGACAGTATGAGATTCATCCATTTTAGGGCCAAAATAAACCACAGTAATTATATAGCCTGACCTCTTGTATGATTGCAGAAATGGAAGAATTGGGGCCAACAAGAGCTGTCTTGTCCCAGGTCAGACAAAATATTCAAGTCCTGTTATTGACCTTATCCTGATATCCCTGTCCTTTTCCATCGAGTTATTTTATCCCCTTTTTGAGCCTTCATGTAAAAATAAAATAACTCAGCATAGAAACCACACAGCGTGAGTTAACATGATTGCAAAGGAAAACAGTGAAAAAGGGCAGTGTAAAGAGTGAGGGATACTTAAGAAAAAATCTCAAAGGGACTTTAGTACCTCAAGTAAACAAACTCTGTTATTACTGTCTCTCCTCGTTCCTGCAGTTCTTTCCCACAATGTTAGGTGATTGTTACCAAGACTGATGAAGTATCAGTTATGATTTATCTTTTGCAACTTAGTAGTGACTAAATAAATTTCATTTTACTATTTTACTAAACACCTTTTCTTGGAAGAATATCCCTGTCTTCAGAGAAACTGCTCTCACTAAAAGCCTCACTTAAGACTGTTTCCAAACTATTAAGTCTCTTTCACCCTTTAGCACACCGCAGGAAGAAACAGAAAAAATGTTCAATTTAAGAATTAAAGGATGCTGAAATCTAACCTGTGAACAACCTTTCCACTTTCACGGCTAAATGTTACAACTACCCTTTATTTCTTGACAGCCTGCATTCTTGGGTCCCAGGTGTAAATACTTTGGAAATCTGACATGCAAGGCTTTCAATGGTATGCTGAAAGCTGTAAATATCAGGCACAATTTCCTTTTATTTTAATGAGTGGGTTGTCATGGAAACTTTGCAGTGGACTCTAGACTTCATACTCTTGAGGTTTCTGGTGTTTCCCTGATGGGTCCTGTCAACTGCTCTTTTCACAGGAAGTGATAATAAAAATTCACTTTCCTGTTCAGTGAACCTTGAATGAACTGAATGAGAACAACCTCAAATCCACTTGCTTCCTCTCACTCTAAATTTCATATGCATGACTGATAAGGTGCTATTTAACCCTTTCAATAATTTTCTAAACAGTTGAGATCAGTAACAGTTAAAAACTCTCTGTTATTACATGATCTTGAAAGTAATTTGATTTTTACATTAAACAGGTAAAAAAGCTGCCTTCTTACAAATTTATAAATGCTGACCTCTAAGTAAGGTTGGAGGGTTAAAAGGTAAAAGGTAAAAGGACAAAGCCTCAACAGTTCTAATCAGAATACTTTTTTCTTCCCAGTTTAATTTCCTGAGCTTAAAACATTACAGAGTAATAGCAGAATGAGGTTAATCTCTCGTTTTCTGATTTTTAATATATTTTACTCTGTAAATGTCTTACACAGATACATCACATTAGTGAGTGAAAGACAACAAAAAACCTTAAGTATCCTTTCCCAGTCTGCAATATGGTATTTTTCAGAAAGGTTCATATATTCAGAAAGTTCTCCTGCAGTACAATACCTCAGTGTTATGAAACCATCTTTTGAGAACTATTCCCTCAAGGTTTCTGTTTTTACTGCTGAGGAAAGGTTCCTGAAATTTGTCCTGAACATGGTCACCAAAGTGCCTGGAGATAATCAGGCATCTACACTGCTGTTCATTCCTTTTCTCTTGCTTTTCATATTTCTCAGTTTCATGGCTGTCACATTTCAATGCATTGACCCAAATACTATCTATTAAGCTAATTTGCCCCTCCCATGGCTGACTTTAAATTTATCTGCAAAGAAAAGCAAAGAACTACTTGAAACAGGTACTGTTGAGTGTTAGCTGGCTTGCATTATTGAGTTTCAGTAACAACTTCGGGAATATTTTGCAACTCTAGCAGCTCCAGCATGTGTCCAGCCTCCTTGGAAGGTAAACGACTCCAGCACATATCACATAAGCTGCTGTGCCCTCGTTGCTATCAGTCAGGTCCCCACTTTGCTGCACAGTCAGTTTCTTAACCTTACCTTCATACCCTAATATTAGGTTCATTGACGGGAATCTCAAAAACACACAAGGAAACAAACAAGCAAATGAACAAACAGAAATAAACAAGCAAACAGACAAACCCCCCCCAGCTCTTCTATCTGTCTCTCCATCAATATAACAGGAGAGAAAGTAGAATTGCTTACTCATTGCTGTAAATTCAACAGAATACTGCTTAATCCTTCTGTGAAGCTTTGCATGATTAAAAAGTTAGAAACCTCTGTTTCAACTATTTAGAAGGGATCAGATGTCAAAAGGAGGGAAGAAAATGAAGAGGTGTTACCTGTCACTGACAACTTGTAAGCAATGCTTACAGGTCATGTTCAAGCAGATAAAACACTAAACGGTCTCAGATGTAGTGCTTCCTTTCACCTGTCCATTTACATGAGAAAACAGGATGACCATGCCTGTATACACTTTTATGAAGTATATGTAAAAATGAAAAAAAAAAAAAAATACACATGATTTTAAGGAACTCTGTTGTCAGAGAGTTACACTAGAATTGCTACCTGAAGCATTGTTGCCTTGACTAATCCTAAAATTTCTACAAGGGATATTGTTACTTCCATATGAAACTCATTGCAATAGCTGAATGGGACCTGCCTGAAAAACTAAAGTATACTGCCTAAATGAGCAACACTGACCATGACTCGAACAGACTAAAATCCTGATCCACAGTTCAATACTCACCTCTTGAAAAGGGGCAGTTTCACAAAAATGAAAATAGTTGAGGTATATCAACTCAAATAAAAAAGTAGAAACACAAAAGTGAGAGCTATAACAGCCTGGTGTGGAGATGCAGTGGAAACCTCTAAGCTCAATGAAGGTCACTCTCAGGAGGATTGAACTGCAATGAGCGTTACAAGATCCAGTGGTGGAAAGTTTAAGTGCAATCAATACAAGGAATATAGAAATATTTTACATTAAGAATTCACAGGGAGATGTGATGCATTTTTCTCTACTAGAATTTTAAAAATCAAGATTTCCTGTGATTCTGAAAGGTGTTTGCTAGGTAATACACAGCTAGTATTCTTGAAGGCGGATCCAGAGGAAATACTATGGTCTTGAAAGGGCAGCATGAGTAGATGATGAAATGGTCTTTTCTTATCATAAAGTCCAAGAAAATTATTACCATCATCATAAAATCTTCAAATCCCTTCTCCAATCACACAGCACCACCACAAAGACAAAAGTTCATGCTGAAGTGGCCCATGTTAGCAAACTACTGGATTAAGCTTCACTGTTATCAACCTCCTTGAGCAAATGCAGCATCTCTACATTCAGATTTTGCAGTAGTGTTGCTATGTTTTTGTTTCTACAATAGTACAATAGTACAGACAAAATGTACTCAAAATATACTGATGCCCAATTGACTTCAGTTCAGCCTCTGTGACACCTCACAGCACTATGTTTTTCTGGGTGGTTGTAGACCTTTCCTAGATCAACAGCACAAATTGCTCCAGTACCTCACTCTGACTAGGAAGAGTATAGTAATCTTCCTACAAGTAACTAAGTGGAAAATACCCAAAAGTGCAAAAATTAATTTATTCACATATTTCACATGATAAATATGCAGACAGCTTAATATTCCTGGCTACGATTTCCAATATGACCACTGGCTGAGATCCTTTTCACTTGTAAAAATTATTAAAATAGTGATCAGCTGCACTGAGTGAATAGTATCTGGTTTCAAATACTCTTTCTTCAGGACACTAGCATTTTAGTGTTTGTGTTTTCCATTTGGCAGGTCAGTCCTTTCTTCATGTTAAACCACTTTTTGGTAGACCAAGAATTTGCATTTTGTCTTTACACACTGTGAGTACTCCCATTGACTTCAAGTGGCCTCGAAGTCAAAGGAGCTTTCACACACATATCACAGAATAACAGAATCACAGGGGGTTGGAAGGGAC
>NW_010334929.1:51521-52188 GCF_000700745.2 Antrostomus carolinensis | reverse complement strand
TGCCAGCTCATGTTCAGCTTCTCGCTCACCAACGTTAGCTGCAAAAAGCTTAGCAGTAGTTGCTCAAAGGTATTTTAGCCTCCACTTTAAAAAAAAAGCCAAACAAACAGATGACTCCTTCCAAAAAGATCTGCTGTGTGCTCACGTGAGGGTTAGAAACTATCTGTTTGTGGGTTTGAGTGGTATTTTTTTTAGTAGACTACAAATTAATTTGTGCTTACAGGAAATTGGTTAAGAAATGTGCAAAAGCCAGGCCAGTTATCACATTCGCTCATCTCCATGTGTTGTGTATGTTTGGGTTTGCAGGATGCTGTGCCTTAATAATGGCTCATGATAGCTTTTACAGGTGCACAGGGCTGTGTAAAAGGTAGACTATTTCCAATCAGCTCAGGATGGTGCTCACCAAAGGTGTTAACAGCCATCTCCAGTGCATTCCTTACAATTTCTGCTGGCTCTTATAAAACCTGTTTATTGAGGAAAAACAGAAAGAAGGAAGAAAATACTTAAATCAACACCTGATATTGCATCTTTATGTATATGTAACAGACCAACAAACAAAAAAAACCCCAAACAACAGAAAAACCCCAACTCTATCTAGTCATCCGGATATACTGAAAGACAGTCATATTTGCTGATTTATTGTAATGTTTATGAGGTGAATATTTAG
>NW_010334929.1:26481-51477 GCF_000700745.2 Antrostomus carolinensis | reverse complement strand
AGACTTATGGATGTAGTAGAAACAACTCAACTCATCAGAAAGGTTTTGAAGCGTCTCAAGAAACTTAATCACGCTCTATCTTCAGTGCCTTCCTTTGCGCAAATATTACATTTAAGCTCTAGCATGAATTATTAAACCTCCTTATAATGGTTGTGATTAATCTTCTACCAGCTAATCACTTTCAAGTCATACCTCCTCTGTGCACATATAATTTTAAGAACGGCTCCTCTTCGCATTCTATCCCTTCCCTAAAATCTATGTGCCCAATAAACCTCACAACTTCAGCATCTTTGTTTAAATGTTATACTGTTTTCCTAACAAAACCAGCTTTTTTTTCCTCTGCAAAGTAAGCCGTGGTTCAGCAACATCAGCTCATGGCTCTCAATGCAAAAAGGAGTACTGAAACCAGCCATGTAAAGGACGTGCCCGTTGGTAGCCGTGGCTGTGAGGACAGTGCGGTAGCTGCATCAAGCTCTTCAAACTGAGGATGTTAAATCATTTGGTGAACTTTTACCCTCAAAATCTAAGGCTGACTGAAATTCTCTTCTGTTCCTTACTGCATTTAATCCCCATTTTGCTTTGCCCAGCGCAAGGCAGAAAGAGTGAGTTATCCTACTCCTCCCTCATTGCACTATTTGGCTGCATAGATGTCTTACGACTCTTCCTTAACATCTAGCAAAGTTCCCTCTTATTACGATCCCACTCTATTATTGCAGGGGAGACAGCTCACACATCAAAAGCCTGGAAAAGTAAAGATTTCTGTGGTCTGGGAGGATGCTCAAAGCGTTGTAGCAGTGGCTATGAGAGCCTATATCTGCTGCATCACCCTCTTAGCCACAAGAACTGGTGAGAGTTGAATGTGCTACACCTAATATCATCTTTCCACAGCAGAGGCAGAGCTATCACTTAGGAGGGCACCAGCCAGTGTTTTGCTCTGTGGAAATATTTCCAATGGCTTCAGTGAGAATTAGGTTCAGTCCTCAACTCCCAGCTTCTGTACATTTATCTCTTTGATGGGTTTAGGACTTAAATGTGGCTGACATATGGATTTTTTTCTTTTTGTTTTAAGCGTGTGGTTCCTATTAAAATCTTTTTTGTTGGGTTTTTTTATATAATGTTTTTATTGTACAGTAACCCACCGTGTCTCAATGGGGAAGCATTTTATATGTTCAGGCTTATTAGCAATACTTATTATTATTTCAAAAGGTTGGATTGGTTCATTTGTAAGCTAAAGACACAAAGGTATTATGTGCTCTGTTTTCCCTAAACTTTAGATTAGGAGAACAGAAGACAAACAGTGAACCGGATCCTGAAAAATCAGCTTTAGTATTATTAAGCATAATTAGCAGTATTTATGCAAAAAATAGTGTAATTATGTATAAATAAATAAAATCTGCCCTGAAATGAATGTCATCAATAGCATTACAACAGGGAGAACATTTGAAACCTGGGCCCTGTTGTGCCAGAAAAACAGAAGACGTAGCCCTTGTTTCTAAAAGGGTTTCAGGAGTTTGGAGAGACAAATGGAGAGACATTGATTCCAGGTCCTACAGGTCACTTCAACACAGCACCGGGCACAGCCTTGCTTCAGAAATTTGGGTTGCGTTCCATACTTATTTGTGATAAGGGATGTTGAGTGCTGGGGAAGAGGAAAGGAGGACTTCTGTGAGAGAACTATGTTGGGAGTCCTCACAAATGTAGTCTCTGCATTTCTTCCCTCTGAGGTATGATCATTTCCACAAAGGGACAAAGAAAATCTAGGAACTCAAAAAACTCTTGATATTACACAATTTTAAGCCTTGCATCAACTACCATTTAGGTGGTTTGAACAATCTTTTGCCTCCCTGTTTTTCCTTGTCCATTTAGGACAAGTAGCCAGTCATGGAAAGACAGAGTCTCCTCTAAGCAGGATGCTAATGCTGTTTGCCTACAACTCCTGAAGGAGTGCTTTTGTTATCAATCATAATGGCGAGAGCACTTAACTTGGCTGCTCTTAAGAAAAGTCCCTGACTCTATCAGCCTTTTCTTTTGTGCTGCAGTTGGACAAGATCAGAAATAAGTCGATGTTACAAATGAGAAATTACCAAATAGGGTGGGTAATTGGGGAAACTGGGTGTTATTGTCAAACCTGGTCTTTCCATCTTTCAAAATTGTTTCATATAACAGATTTCTAAATCTTTTTATCTAAATTTTTAGCATTATTCTATTTTTATTCCTGTTCATGGCAGAGGGGTTGGAACTTGATGATCTTTAGGGTCCTTCCAATCCATACTATTCTATTATTCTATGATTATATTTTTAATAAGGCATTAAAAACTACTTTATTTTTTTTCTTTGTTTTGCTTTGCTTTGTCAAAAGCCAACCCAAGACCTAAACATGGAAACTCAAGCCTGAGTGAACTCGAGAGAGGAAAATGTCAGATATTCAGATTTTTTCAGTTCATTTTCATTAAGAACCAAATCCTCAAGTGTCTCTGCAGGCAGAAATTATTCGTGTTCTATTCTTAGGATGAATGGAGCCTAACTCACAAAGAATTAGGCTTTCACAAAGTTTGACAGCAGCTTTTTTTGTTGACCTATACATAATGTAGCTTCCTAAAAGAAGAAATTAATTTCTAAGTTCTACTTAAAACAAACGATTACGCAAAATTATATTATAGTAGTTCAATTCATAAAAAATGTATGTCGTGGAGGATTTCTAGAGACACTTGTACTGGCATGGTGACAGTCAAGTTTAAGAGTAAAATAGCTGTGGTACTTATCCAGACACACCATTACGTGGCTGCTGTTTTATGCTTGAAGAGGTAAACAGATATCAGTAAAAATATTGCACGGTACTCTAAACACCAACATGGTGAATCAGTCTCCCTGTAATTTTTCTTTTTTTTTTTTTTTTTAATTTGTCAGTATGATATAAAGAAAGGCATGTGACTGAAAAGCATGTGTTTTGTTTTACATAAATTTGCCATCTTTCAGTTCTGGAATGCAAATTCTGGGGTATAAACTCTGTTCAGGTATTCTATTCAAATACAAGAAAGTAGTAACTTCCCTGAGCAATCTCAATTAGTTTCTTTTCCAAAGACAGGTTGAAAATTTAATGTGAATAACTTTTTTGCAATATTATCAATGTTGTGAGATCATTCTCGGCCATCTAACTATGATGCATTGGAGTCCAAGACTCAGAAATGAAGGTACGGGGTGGGGGAAAGGTGAAGAAAGCATTGTGAATTTGAAAGCTTCATCCTGAGTTTATGCAAAGGTTTACATCAGCTCTTAATTTATCTTTTGCTGATCCATGCTATATACATTAAGAATATCCATGCATTGAAGCTACTCTAACAGCATGTCTGTATTGAGTTGAATCTGAAGAAAGTACAGAATAAAAAGCTGCTAGAGACACTGCCACCAAGTTGTAAGAAAAATGGTCTAGGCGGAAGATTTAACAGCAAATATGAAGAAAGGGATAAAATAGGCCATCTGAAATAAATGAGATTAGCAGCCTGCACTGACTGCAGTCACTGAGACATTCCAGTGGATCTCCTTCGGGATGAATTTCTATGACTGAGGACTCTCAAGCAAGAAAGATCTGCCTTGGGGCTAAGTCTGAACCAGCCCAAGGACTGTGAGCACATTAACCCCAGATGACCAGAACTGCTGCCTGCAGTTCAAAAGTGTTATAAAATGAAAACTCTCAGAGCCCTTGGCTAGAAAGATCTTCCAGCTTAGTATTTGGCCTTGACATTCAAAAACTTTTGTGACTTTCTTTTCAGCTTCCAAGGGATGCCTCTTGCTGCACTTGAAGACCTTGCTCCCAGTGAAATCAATGGCAAAACTCTTACTGGCTTTAATGGGAGCTGGATCAATATGGCAAGTGTTCTATCTCTGACACACAATTCAGATCCTGTTCCTCTTCTGTAAAAGAGTATCTGCACCCGTTAATAACCCTACTTAAGGAAGGAACTTGCAGAGGAAAGTGTCTCATTTCTGAGGGTAGCAGAATTGGTTCCAAATCAATCTTTTAATTTCAAAATGTTTTGGGATTTGTTTTTTTTTCCCCCTTCTTTAAGGATGTGATGGCAAGAATTAATATTTTGGGTGGCAGGAGAATAAAAACCCTCATTTCTGTCCAGTTACCCTTCTGTCCCTGCCTCTCTCTCTACTTGAAACACTTTCAGATTCCTATCCACTCCATTAGGCCTAACTGTATGGATCACATCATCATTATTATTCCTCATTCTTTTTTTAAAGACTAGCAAATTTTACAAAGACTTTGCTGAGTTTTCCTGCTATGTTATCCTGGTGAGTGTCTCTGAAGTCACTTAGTCTCAGAGACAGATATTTTGAAGAATAACTCCACTGTTACTCTAAATCCCGTTGAAATCAAATGTGAGTTAGGTCCGTATGTGCTTTTTCAGATCAAGTCCTTATCTCAAATTGAAAAGTTAGGCTTTTTCTCGATGTATTTATTGACATGCTTCACATCAGCTTTTTTTAAAAAATGCATGGGTCTGATGGGAAATGAGTGTAAGTGATGGCTTAGGATGTTGTCAGCATAGTACCAGACAAAGTAGGGTCATAATCCTTCAGAGAGGAACCAGACAGAAAGAGGAAAACAATGTATAGTCAGGTTTCTTTTCTAGTCACCAAATAAACCCTCTTTCAGCTCTGAAAAATCTGTCTGGTCCTGAGGGACACTCAAGAGTGGGAAAAAAGTCATTTTCAGGGTTATTAGTTCTTTACCCCAGGTATCATACCTGTGAAGAGATGGGATGTCCAGACAGGAAATGAGGGAAAATGAGGCCAATTCTCTACTCCCCAGCATGCTCCTCAGCTCTGGGTAAGCCGAAAATGCATCTGCTATACCAGTACACAGCCATCCTCCTCTTCCTCCCCTATGCTCAGGTTTGCCTGAGCCTCCATACAGGTTTACTTTTCATCTTTTCACCAGCTTGAGCTTTGTTTCTTTTGAGTTGCAATTTCCCAGCTCTGTGCTATGCAATATTCTCAGCGAATTAAATCTGAGCTTACTACAGCCAGGGTGTTTTTAAAATTTAATAATATTTAATAAAATTTAGTTTTTAAAAATGTAACAAAAAATGTTTAGTGCTTGAGCTTTGTTTCTTTTGAGTTGCAATTTGCCAGCTCTGTGCTATGCAGTATTCTCAGGGAATTAAGCCTGAACTTACTACAGTCAGGGTGTTTTTTAAATTTAATAATATTTAGTAAAATTTAGTTTTTAAAAATGTAACAAAAATGTTTAGTAATTTTTTTTTTAATGTTGTCGGTTTTGAGTCACAGAAAAGCATGACAGAGGGACCTTGACAGGCTTGAGAGGCTGACCTGTGCAAACCTCATAAAGTTCAAACAGGTCAATTGCAAGGTCCTGCATCTGGGTCAAGGCAACCCCTGAGGAGAGGGACTTGGGTGCTGGTGGACAAGAAGCTCAACAGGAGCCGGCAATGTGCAGAGGCCAATAACCGTGTCCTCGGCTGCACCCAGAGCAGCGTGGGCAGCAGGTGGAGGGACCCCTTTACTCTGCTCTTGTGAGACCTCATCAGCAATACTGTGTCCAGCTCTGGGGCCCCAACATAAGAAGAACATGGACCTATTAGAGTGAGACCAGAGGAGAGACATGAAAATGATCCGAGGGCTGAAGCAGCTCTGCTGTGAGGACAGGATGAGAAAGTTGGGGCTGTTCAGCCTGGAGAAGAGAAGGTTCCAGGGAGACCTTCTAGTGGCCTCCCAGTACCTAAAGGGGCTCCAGGAACCTGGGGAGAGACTTTGGACAAGAGCAGGGAGCGATAGAACAAGGGGAAATGGCTTTAAACTGGAGGGGGGGAGGTTTAGATGAGATGTGAGGAAGAAATTCTTGGCTGTGAGGGTGGTGAGACAGTGTCCCAGGTTGCCCAGAGAATCTGTGGCTGCTCCTCCCTGAAAGTCTTCAAGGCCAGGTTGGATGAGGCTTTGAGCAACCTGGTCTAGTGGAAGGTGTCCCTGCTGATGGCAGGGGGGTTGGAACTGGATGAGCTTTAAGGTCCCTCCCAGCCCAAACCATTCCATGATTCTATGTTTGTATGACTTATAGTATGACCTGTAAGGAATCAAGCTGTAAGAGAAAATCCAGACACCCTTGGCAAATGAAGGACCACTCTGCTCCATCTGAGAGTACTGTGACCCTCCTGTCCACTTCCAAAAGCTTTGCTTTTGTGTGCTGGGATTTTCATAAAACATGTCTTTCTCCTATTACTTTTCAGCATAATCAGGTTGCCATGTTATTTCTACACAGCTGCAGCTTCATCTTGAGGAAGGTGCAATTGACCATGAGCCAGGCTGGCAGAATCAGACCCTTGGCGAAGAGAACAAAAGCGAAGGTTACTGGCTCTGTGCCTCTAATTTGTCCGGACAGAGAGGCAGAGACAGAGACAGAGTTCATTCCTTCTATATTTAGCGCCAGGACGTCCATGCTATCTGCATGCCATTGCTGAGAGGTGGGATTGCACCCATCCAGTCTGTTTCATGTGGCTTCTTACATCGTCCACCTTTGTAAGAGCATCTGAAATAGATAAGTAGGAAAACTGGCAGTAAACACTCACTCACAGGGATTCTCTGACGTCGGTCACAGCGTTGCTCACCCAAAGGGCATATCTCCTGTTCACAAAAGTGATGACAGATCCTGGCTTGTTTTCTGCCCAGCTTGCTTTTGGAGACTAAAGAGCACATGACAAAGAGATGCTAAGTGAAGCAGGTTGAGATGCACCAGCTGGGAGCAGCTCTTGCTTCAGGAGCATCTCAGGAGTCTCTGAACACCCAGAAAGCCCAAGGGCTGCAGCTCTGAGCAGATCTTTACATGGGATTTGCAAAGAGAAAGAGGATTTCTAGCTTCCCTCCTCCCATCCTGGCCACCACAAGGCTGGAAACCAGCCAAGCGAAGCTTCCTGAGGAGCAAGGGGGCTGCTCCTGCCACTTCAGTCCTAAGTGGCAATACCCACGTGAATGAATTAAAAAGTAATAAGTTCAACGAGTTTGACACAACCTATGGATTCAGAAGTAATTAACAAGGATAATTAACTTTAAAAGGGAAACCAGATGATTTGGAAGGAAAAAGTGCAGAAGAAATTCAGCGTTATTTATCCAACTGATTCCTTTAAATAGATCAACTTAAACTTCTGTTACCAAGGTACTGTACCAGCATCAAGCACATCTGCTTTTTCCCTGTTCCCTGGTTTTAGATCATGCTTGTATCTGCACCATTTTAGGAAAGCACCTGTGCATTTCCCAAAAATCAATCATTCACTGAACAAATATTAAGTGGACCTGCAGCTGAAGTAACTGATGGAGAGGCTCATTAAAGAAATCATTTAACATTGTGATTGTTGACCCAGTCATTACGTTAGCTTTATACTGTCACCACAGCTGGCAAGATGTTAGTAACTGAAATCCATGTTCAGGCAGAGGATTTGACTTCTTCTTGTAGTACTTTTATTTATATGATGGCTGTATGGGTGCATCCTTGCTATGGACAGGTATTTAGCTGGGTTTGCTTTTATATCCCACCTCTAAGTTTCTGTGAAGGTAAAATTCTCCTTTGTGGCTTTTTTCCCATATAGGAAATCCTATGAATTTCCTCATAGCAGTCCTACAAGTTTCCTAATTGAATGCTAATAAAATCCAGAAGCACATTAAAAAGAAAAAAAAAGAAAGAAAGAAAAAAAAAGAACCAGCATCTTCTTCTCTAACAACTTCCTGTTTCTACATCCAGTATTTTCTGATTGAGGTGCAGTCCTCTAATCACTTCTGTGATGATGAAATTTTTTGCAGCTCATCTGCTAGCATTGCTGGAACCTTTATTTCCTTGATTTCTATTCCCTCAAAATGTGTTTCAGATTCAGTGTGTCTCTGCCTCTCCTCTACTCCATTTGGCTGCTATCTGAGGCCACTGTGGGACTTTTCAAAGCTAACACTAAAAAGTTACATAAAAACACTGTTTCCTCCCATTTTCATCTCTACTCCATTTCATTTTTTTAAGTATAATTTTTTGGGTGAAAAGTGGCTTTCTGGAAAATGCTGCCTCAGTGGCTTTTGTTTTTTTTTTTTTCCAGAGTTGCTTTTATTTAATCCAGTGTGTGGATGCTACGTGGGCTGATTGTATCCTCAGAAATATTCATAAGAAATTTTCCTGAAGTTAATGGGAATTGTGGAGGAGGCAAAATTTGTTTCTTGCCTTTTCTTAGACTATGTTCCTTAGGGCAGTTCGCATTTTTTATAGTGTGCAACCAATGAGGGTGACAATATCAGATGGAAAATGAAGCAATTGCCAGATATTTTTCCATTTCAGTTAATAAGCCCCCTGCTCTGTGTCAGACTGAAGCTTATACCGAGGGCAGGCAAGGATTTTATCTTATGCTGGAAATATATTTCTAGTGTTCTTTTTTTAAAAAAATAATAATTTTATGAGCAATTCAGTCTTCACATTTTTAATACTTTAGTTCTTTCAAAGGCTACCAGTGGTTCAGGGCCAAATGTGGAGCAGTTGTATAATACAAAACCAAGTCCAGCTGGAAAATGTACAGCAGAGAAAAACCATTAGGCTTTGGACTTTCTGTCGCTACTTGGTACAGTGATACTGAGGGAGATTTAAGGTACTGAAAGATGGCCAGTGCAATAATTCAAGATTTGAATAAGCGTGTAACTTGTTAGGTGAAACTGTAGGTATTTCATGGTGCTTTACAAGATTGTTTTACATACAAAATAATGATATATATATGCAAAACCTAAATCCCATGACAAAGTTTCTGTCTCACTGAGTTTTACACCGTTTCCTGTTAAGAAATGCTTCCTTTGTGCATGTCAACAGTGCTTTCGGTTATTATGTTCAACTTGCTTTTATAGTCTTCAAAAATAATTTCCTTTTTTTTTCCCCCCTTCACTTCCTCCATATTTTTTTCTTAATTTATTTATATGGTACTTATCTACTTTTCAAAAAAATTATGTAATAATATAAATTATATTTTTAATTTGTCAAATTATCAGACACATGCTTTATTATTGTTTTGTCCAATAGACACCCATCATATGGTATATTAATAAAAATAATATTTCACAGGCTGGTGTAAGTGCTTTTTCTTCTTTCTTGCTACAAACATTAGACGGAAAAACACTGCAAGGCTCAGGTAAAAATTTCAACAAGCCTTTAGTTCTCTAATGGTTTTTCTTTTTTTCATTACTGCTGATTTTTTCCTTTTGGGTGGGTTTATTTTTTTCTTTCTTTCTATATTTTTTATGCATTTACTACTCACAGGAATATGGTGGATTAAGAGCTCTCGTGTATTTATCTGCTGCTGTTCCAAGTGTCTCCACGGGAAAATACAGGAGTCTGATTTCAGATATGCTAAAGCCATATGTAAGCCCTTTTCCCCATCACTTTTTACACAACAGTGAGTAGGTCCCTGTCTAGTTCTTGACGAGACTATAGCTGTCTATGAGTAGCTTTTAGCAGACAATGGACAAACTATATATATTTTTTTTTTTTTTAAAGTAGACTGGCACAGATCAACTCAAGACAGTTGGATTATTTACATTTTCAGTTTGGCTGAGAGAGACAATTTCAACAGAAAGAGTATATTTCATTACAGCCCATTGGCTGTAACAAATCACACATGGCATTACAAATACTGCTTGGCCACCTCTGAATAAACAGGGCATTTCTATAGAGAGTAGAGACATTTTCAGTAAAATACCCTTCTGACCCATTAAGGCAAACAAGGTCCTTTGATCTTCCCAGGTCCTTAGGTCTGAATCTCTAATACGTGGATTTGGGGTGTTAGAGGTGTCTTCGTTTTTTGTGTGGTGGTTTTTTTTGTTTTTTCTTTTTACTTTACACCAATGTCAAGTGTGAGAATGACAATGTTTGAATACGCTTAGTTGCAGCAGGAAATGTTAGAATTTTTTACTAATACAAATTCCCAGATATTAAATGCTTCCTTTATGTATAAGTTTTTATAGGCTTCGATGTCTGAGATTTACCTATCCAGAATTTTGTGCAAAGGGCACAAAAACCAGCTGCTAAAAACAGGTCCAAGATGCAGACAGATTAACATTCAGTTTAAGTTAATTTATAGTCCATAACAGAAGAGAAATACTTAGAAGGTATCACTGTGTAGAAGATTGTTTTACTTATTGTACAAAGTACTTGTAATAAAGACAAGATCTATGAATAGGTAGCAGCTTAGCTTGGTTGGCAGCCAAACACCACACGGTTTCTCACTCACTCTCCCCTCCTACTCAAGGAACTGGGGAGAGAATTGGAGGGGTAAAGGTAAGAAAATTCATAGGTTGAAATAAGAACAACTTAATAATCAAAGTAAAAGAAAAGTTTGAATGATAATGACAATAATAATGATTATAAGGATGATGATGATGATGATGATGATGATTGATGATGATGATGATGATGATGATAATAATAATAATAGTAATAATAATAATAATAATAATAATAATAGAGAAATAAGTGATGCACAATGCAATTGCTCACCACCTACTGACCAATGTCCAGTCCATTCTTGAACAGCAATCCTGGAGGAGCAAAAATTCAGAAACCAAAACTGTAATCCTGGAAAAAGAGAGGGAGAGCATTCCAATCAAACCTCATTTATATACTGAACATGACATTATATGAGATGGAACACCCCACTGGCATATCCAAACACCAATTTAGGTCTACTAGTTTTAATGCATCCCTAGTTTCTTCTGCATCTGCAGGCTAGAAAAACATGGGGAAATTGGAAAGTCCTTGATCTTCCAGTAACAACTAAAAACATCATTATGTCATCAACATTCTTCTCAGACTGAATCCAAAACAGAGCACTATTCTAACTACTGAGAGAAGAAAATTAGCTCTGTCCCAACTGAAGCCAGGACAGAATACTTGAAAAGTTAATATTATTACAGAAGTAACTAAACAAATAGAGGTTGTCATCCTCACAGCCAAGCACACACATTTTCCAGCTCCCAAAGAGCTTTGAGATTGCAGCTGAGACTGCACAAGGTATTTTGTCTGCCTAGTTGACAAAGTTCTCTTTACTCAGTAGTCTGGCTTAGCTCTCAGCATTGTAATAGCTGATGTTGGTATGGATGAATGATTTTGTTAGATTCTCCATCGCCTTTCTGAGTAAGTTTGCCTATGAGGCTTTAAGGTGGATTCATCAAATACATATTACAAAAGCAGTGTGGGACTTGAAAGTTCAATTGTAACTGATCTGGTACAGATGAATCTTATACACGAGGAAACCTTTGTGCTCTTTCATTTTTCATACATTATCTTTAAAGTAAGCAGTAGGGAAATGTCAAAGAAAATAAAGAAGGCAAAATAAGGTACTTACGGCTTAAGAAGTTAGCTTCTTTTCAAAGTGGTGCATGGGTGGTACTGTATATAATCCTGTTTGTGAATAAGATTTGTGTATGCCTCCCATGTACCGTTTTGAAAAGATACTCTGAGTCTTAGAACATTTGTATTTGTCTTTCATTAAGAAAATGTAACACAGTGAGTCACCTATTGAAAAGAGGGCTACAGAACCACTACTGTCAAAGCCCAAGGTTTTTGAAAAGAGGGACTGTACGTGTGAAAATCACAATTGCAAACTCTGGAAGAAGGTCTCTTGCTTCCTCCCTCAATTCGAAATATAGATATCTGTGCTTAAGCTCTTACCTCATTATTGATATTATTATTATCAGTCTCATCATTTATTTATTTGTAAAGCTCTGCAGCTTGCTAGACACTTTACAAGTGGGTGAAGTGCACATTATCTGTCCTAGATAACGTGCTATTTTTCTTCTCTGTTATTATTTTTAAAATTATTCCACGAGGCACAGTCTGTAGTTACTGTATACCATTAGCTAAAATTTCAAACATCGTAAACATGAAATTAAGATTTCAGTCAGGAAGAAGGAAAAGATGAGGTATGTTTGAGTCAGAAACTGTTTGTCTTTTAGCAGATAAACACCTTAATAATTAGCATGTAGAGGAAAGAACAAAGAGCTCAGAACTAGACTCTAATCACTTGTTGTACACAAAACGCATTGTTTAAACTGAATTTTAAAAAGTGATGATGTTTAAGGTGAGGTGGATACTTGCTCAACTCAACTGCGTAAAAAAACCCAAGCTTAGCTACAGGCACTGGTTCCAATGGTAAAAAAGGGAATTGGTAAAGGGAGGTGAGAAGAAAGTGAGACACTGATTCTGCTGCCCAAAGCACTGCTGAGAGACCTGGGTTCTTTTCGGGATGACACATAGTTTGTGGACTGTTGCAATTCTCTTCCCATCAGTCCAAAATGGTACCTGTCATGCAAAATACATCTTGCTAGTTGCAGATTGGTTCCTACTGTGTCCTTCGTCAACATGGGTGCATGCCCACTCAGTAGACTTGAAGTCAGGATCTATTTATTAGGATCTATAGGGACTAACCTATTTATTCTAGTATTGTTTTGGGGTTTTTTTTTCTCTGTTGGAGGTTTGGGGATTTTGTTCTTTTTTGTTTTGTTTTTTCATGCATCATCAACATAGTTTGTGACTCTTAAGTCATAATCGGTTATTCTTGTGCAATATATTTAAAAGATACTGTAGTCACAGTACAATGTTATTATTACTTTTTCTTTCTTACTGTCTCCAGAATGGGACTGCCTCACACAGAAAAAAAAGCCAAACCCTTATCTTCTGAATCTCAAATGTGGTTTTCTGGCTGACAGTTTAAATTACCACCATTTTACTTCTTAGCTACATATACCTTTTAGCTACATACAATTGATTTGGAATCTATATGCAAAGAATCTTACTATTGTAAAAATGTTGCCATTAACTATTATGTTAAGTTGGAATTTAAATTGCACTAGAAAAAAATGTATAGCAAGCCTAAACGAATACCATCTTGGGAAACAAAAAAAATCAACTGTTTTATGGCAGGTGATGTCTGGGAAGACAAAAGCTGTACCAAAGTGACACCACAGTAACTTATTTCCTAATCTAAGATTTTTATGAGAGTTTTCAGAGCTACAGCTCAGCTACATCACTTACAGGGGATGATAAGAGCAGTGCATCTTAGGATCTTTAGTATAATGAACTCATCTCACAGCACAACTCCCATGAAGACCTGACCCGTGGCTAGGTAGTAAGGAGATGCCTGTGTAATCCTTGTACCTGCTGAGCTCTCTTAAACCTATTTTACTTGAGACAAGCTTGAAACTGAAGCAGAACAAGTCCCATTCTAAAAGCTGAAGGGATGCACAGCTCTCTAATCCCTGCTAGAGACAATTCCCACCTCCCTACTCTGCAGTAACCACGTGGGGCTAGTGAGGGACAGAAGAGCATCCATTAACGAAGGTACACAACCATGCCTCACTGCTTACGAGCCTCTACACAAGCATGGGGACTCTACAGCCCAAGGCAGGAAGACATTTTTAGTCTTTTTCCCTACCAAAGAGTTACACAAAAATCAGTGGGAAATAATGGCAGGTGTTTGGCAATAGAAATCCCTTTGAACATCTCATTACTGTATGGCAGAACAGATGTAAATCTCACATATTTATTAGGTATGGAGCTTTTCTGTACCCTAAAATATTTCTTTGCGGTGTCTGGAAAGAAAATATTTGCCTGTGGTACAGGAAGTTTCTCATTGGTAGATTTGAGAAGTCAATGGAAAGACCCTTTGGTACCTAACTTAGTTCCAGTGCATGGATGTCCACATCTCATCAGTATGTGAGTCAGTCTTTTTAGCAGTACTAGATCATACTCATACACAGAAATGGTATTTAAAAATAAGTAAAAATAGTCCACAATAAAGCCCAAATTATTATATATAATTAAACCAAGGCAATAAAATATTACTTTGGCCCTACGACATAAAAATATAAAATATTAGTTTGTTCACCAAAAGAACATTACTGTATTCTATTTAAAAGCATGAGATATGGAATAAATATCGTCAAATATTTATGTCAAATGCTTAAAGAAGGAAAATCTCTTCTAATACTTTTTAATTTATATGTTTTCTTTTCACTAGTCCTTTAAAAATAGTAACCACAGATTTTGTAGTCTGTCTGGACGCAGAAGATTTATTAGTACTTATAAATGTGAAGAGGTTTCTATTACTGTATTTGCTATTGCATTGAGTTTTTCAGGTTGGCTATTCTGCAGGTCAGATTTCAGGAAAGGCAAATATCTTTGCCCACAGTTTCTCTGTTTTCGATAGTCATTGCAATTTTTGTAAGGTGAGGGAATAACAACGTCACAAGACCTTCCCCACAGCTGAGTAGGTAGTTTCCCATGCACAGTCTCATAGTTAAAAGCAGCTTTTTCGATCTGCCTGTGAATTCTGCTTCAAGGTGTTGGTCTTGAAGGATAATGGAAGATATGCTGAAGATTTTTTAATTTTTTAATACAAAATACCATAGGATGACATAACATATTCTAGGCAAACTGCCTTCATTGTATACTTTATTTGTAAGTTCCATCCTTTCAATCAATAAACACAGACAAATACTATATTACACACTCTTCAATTACGTGTAGTAGTATTTCCAAAAATTGTCATATTAGATGCCAGTTCTGTTTGTAATCATCTATACAATGAGGATAGAAACAGTAAACCCTTTTACTGACTTTTCTAGGGGTTGGATTCAAATTGGTGGTATAGTTGCAGTTAAATTGCTCTCATAGGATAGAAATATTCTGTCGGAGGACTTTGAAATTTCTGTGTTCATATAGATGTCAAAGCCATAATAAGGCAGGTCCTTTTGACCAGATGTCAGAAGTAGCTTTTTACCAGGAGGTTGTGTCATCTATTCTCCAAAAGTGTAATTTGTTTTAGAGAAAAGTTATTTCTAAAAGTTTTATTGGCATAATAAAGGCAGTTTATCACATAATTCTGTAATTCATCATATGCACAGCACTGTTTGATGAATATATATTTTCTTGCCAAATACTTGTATACTTGCCAAAGTTTTACAGTTAATTAGATATTTGGCTTTCTTCATTGGCTTCAATAAAGTTACCCCAAAGATGAAATTGGCCCAATGTTTATGAAATGCTAAATAAGAGCTAAGTAAAATGTTTCCTAATTAGGTGTGGGGGGTGTCTTGTGGGCTAAGATCTACTATTAATTAGTCAGAAAATATCAAACTCACTTTTATATTATGAACCTGACTCAGATTAGAACCAGAGCTTGAGAAGCATTCTTTGATTTTCTGTGAGCTGTGTCCATTTTATTTTCATTTTCCAAACCAGAACACACCATCTTTTTAATTTTTTTTCCTACTAATTGCCCATTTTAAAAATCTAATTTAAAACTCAATTTTAAAAAGTAAAATATTTGGGAAACTAGAGGCAAAGAGTTGAAACCAAATTACTTGAACTGACTGTTTTGAAAAAAATCTGAATTAGAAAAGCAGATTCTGCTTCTGGCATGGAGTGGGCATAATGTTATTTGAGCAGAGTTTTGGAATAAGGAAATAAAATGTCAAAGGGCGGGAGAAGAATAATTAAAAGTCTTTGTATAACAACCATTGTTTACTTTAAATGCAAAGGATATTCTTTTGAACTGAATATTGTGTTAAGTGTCAAGTCAAAACCAAAATTATATGAACAGAAAGAAAGCAAAGACTTTGACTCCCTGATGAATTTTTTAAATTCCTGTGGAAAGTTTGATGGCCTGTTTTTCTCCTTATAAATAAACTATAGTGGTTTCAAGACATGTGTTGAGTTTTGCTTTATTTAATTCAGAATAGCCAGAAAAAAAGGGACCCAGTAGGTACTACACAATATATTGACAGTTAAACTGTCCAGCATAATACTGCTAGCTGGTTATGCTAGAGAGCTAGAGATGTTTGCACATTTCTGCAAAGGAATCTTGTGTGTACATGGCATTTTTTCCGCAACTCAGGTGGGGACATGCCATATTGTTGCTTGGAGCTCCTACATCACAGTGATGCTCACTCTAAATCAAGTACTCTCCTTTGTGTTGTTGTTGTTGGGGTTTTTTCTTGTCCCTTGGTGCCTTTTCTTTTTAAATCACACTGCCAGTGAAGTAAAAGGCAAAAATTTTCTTTATTTCAACATAGTCAAATTGCCATGGTGGTGTCACCAGTTTTGTGCTTTGTAATATAGACATAATTCAGAAATACACGTTCTCTACTTTTTTCTATTGTTTTAGCAGCTAAATGATATTTACCTACCTAATATTCTCCTACTCACTATTTTTATTCTTCATTTCTCAATGGACATTCTTGCCTTTTAGCTTTCTTACCTCTTTCATGGCTGGTTGAAAGTATTCTCTGATGACTTTTGTGGACTGGAGTTTGGGGATTTGGGGGAGTGTGTCAGGAAACGGACTCTAAAAGGAAGGACTGAAAGGTTTGTCAAGCATTGGAACAGGTTGCCTGGGGCAGTGGTGGAGTCACCATTCCTGCAGGTATTTAAAAGGTGAGTAGATGTGGCACTTAGGACCATGTTTTACTGGGCATGGAGGTGTTGGGTTGACAGTTGGACTTGATGACCTTAGAAGTCTTCTCCAGCCTTAAGGATTCTATGATCCTACCTCCTGTGGGTGGACAGGTGGGAGTGAGGTCTATGGAGTCAAGAAGGAGAGCTTTGATTCCATCTTCCACAGTTCCCAGTGAAACATCTTCTAGCAATGCCCCCCCCAACCCAGTTCAAGTCATCTTAAGCCCACCCTCTGAGGCTCCATGTGTACTCCCTTGTGCCCCACCACTCCGGGGCTGAGGAGCGTTGTGCAGCCATGCACTCATACAGCTGAACCAGTTCCTCAATACAGCTCTCCACACAGCTGCACAGACAGCTGCACGGCCAGGGGGAAGGCAGTGGCGTGGGTCAGCGTGGGATGGTGGCCAGAACTACCAGCAGAAATACTCATTCTTCTTTGGGAGGCAGGGTGGTTGATGTAACCTGAAGCAGGTAGGGTAAAATAGTGTGATAGGAGGGATGAGCATGATCAAACGTCCCACAGTTTGTCAGAAAATGCCAGTTCTGGGGGAATTTTACACATAATTTTGCTGATGCTGTACATTGAATTCTAAATTGGACTCTTGGGCCTTATCGGCTTCCCCCTAACAAATCTTGGCACCTTTGGTGTTGCTCTTTAGACACAGTTACTGCTGACCAAGTTATTTTTTCCACCATGCACTCTCTTGGAGAAGACGATAGAATAATGTTGGAAATGCAGCAAGGAAACAGAAAGTCTTTTCTGTCAAGTGGTAACAAGAGGCAAGGACATGAGGCTTGGCCTCACTAGCAGAAGAAAAGAAGTTACAAAGAGTTCAGAGGAGGCCACGAGGATGATGTGAGGGCTGGAGCAGCTCTGCTGTGAGGACAGGCTGAGAGAGGTGGAGTTGTTCAGCCTGGAGAAGAGAAGACTCCAGGGAGAACTTATAGCGGCCTCCCAGTACCTGAAGGGGCTCCAGGAAGGGTGGGAGGGACTTTGGACAAGGGCAGGGAGTGACAGAACAAGGGATGATGGCTTGAAATTAGAAGAAGGGAAGTTTAGATATGATCTGAGGAAGAAATTCTTTGCTGTGAGGGTGGTGAGACACTGGAACAGGTTGGCCAGAGAAGCTGAGGCTGCTCCTCCTTGGAAGTGCTGAAGGCCAGGTTGGATGAGGCTTTGAGCAACCTGGTCTAGTGGAAGGTGTCCCTGCTGATAGCAGGGGGGGGTTGGAACTGGATGATCTTTAAGGTCCCTTCCAACCCAAACCATTCCATGACTCTAGGATTCTATGATTCTATGTGTATGTCTTTAAATTTTACCTTAATTGAACTACTTTGGAGGGACAGCTCTGCTTTGGTGGGTACTGACTCTCCTCCCTTTGTTTTTCCGTTGGATCTGTTGCACACCTCATCATGGCATGACGTTAGCTGCTTGATCCATCAACTCTGGTGCTTCAAAGGCCCATTTCAGAGTTTTGCCAAAGAGAATGCACTTTTTCAGTGAGGCAGTGGCCTTATGGAGTCTTGGATTATGACTTATTTTTAAATTTACTACTTTTATGTGATTAACTGAGATTATCTATTTCAAAATTGAAAAAATAATAGTATTGGCTTCACTGAGTAAAGAAATTGTATATTCACAACTATAAAATAAAAAAGCCTTGTTTATCAAACACTTATTACACTGAAGAGCATGTTTTATTAACAAAGGTATCCAGTGCTTATTATTCACAAATAACTACATTGAACTGATTTTTATCATTAAACCCGCAGTTCAGATTGTATTATTTATGTAGGTTGTGCTGTATTGCTTCTGTTCTTTGACTGGCTGATTTATGTATTTTAAAAACATAAATTAAAGGTGGATTAAGCCTTTGTGTGAATCACAGGAAAATGTATATATCCCCACCTGTATCAAGACAGGGATCCTCCTTTGTACCATGTACCACTGAACACCACCAAAGACTGCTCATGGAGAGGGCTTTTCCCCCAATATCTTACCAGGGAAAAAGAATCATTAAGATTCACATGTTTGACTTTCTATAGAGGGACAATATGACCACATGGGTGGCTCATAGGAGTGACCACAGCTCCAGATCTACAGCATTGGCTTCAGAGTACTTCTGGAGGAAGACTACTCTTCCTCCCCTTTCCCTATAGAGCAGACAGAGGAGCAAACAGCCCGTGCCAGTGGATTTGCCCCTGAAAGCATCCAGCTCTTCTGTGATTGACAGTGATAGCGCACGCACTTTGAAAGCTCTAATGTTGATGATTAAGGCTTAATAAAAGCAAATAAGGTGGTGTCTGTGTGTACCCCAGTCAGCCAAGCAGATATCTACCTGGCATCTTGTAAATTAATCTGGGTGTTTATGCTGTAGATCATGATGAACGTGTTGCTATAGCAACCTACATTTCTCCCATTTTTTTTGCTGCTAATTATCCTAACATCACCACCAGCTACTAAATCTTTGAATTCCTAATGAACGCATGTGGAAGGCAGTTTCTTGATATATCTGTCCTACTATATCAGCAGGATGAGATAATTAAAGATTAATGGATATTGATTATTTAGGGTTTATTGGAGCCTGTCATTCCAATACACAGATGCTCGTGCACCGAGAGGATCTGCCTGATTGTGCTTGGCTTGTCTCCTTCAATTGTTGGTGAAATTGTACTCGGAGAGTGCACTTTCTGTCAGATGCTCAACACGCTGCTCCCACAGACTTCAAAACTTTGCCAGCCTGGGATTCGGGTCCCTGAATTCAGCTCTCCTCACTGGCAGCACTGTCACAACACCTATGAAAACAACCTGGTTTTCTGTTGTTTTGTTTGTTTGGGTGGGGTTTTTTTGTGAGAGAGATGAGTGTTATGGATGGGACAGGGAGGGTGGTGGTGTTTTGTTTTGTTTTGTTTTTTCCTTAACTACAATATAAAAGTAAAGTGGTGTTGTCATCCTGGAAGGGTGAAAGTTCTCAGTCATTGCTGAGATATTGGATATTGTTGAGGCAGGGAATGTTGGAGAATACAATGGGCAATAAATGTCTCTCAGAAGCTATTGGTTCAGGCCGTTAGCAAACTCAAACACGACTTGATGATGTTACCATCAGAGCTTCAAGCTTTCCTTGTAAGGTGTTACAACTAGATATTCTCTGTTTCCATACAACTATAGGGTTTTTTCAGTGTTATAACAAAGCTCCTCAGGATGAGACTTTAGTATGTGATTCTTCATCTGAACTTTATGAAATCCCCGTTTCTCTGGAAATCCAGTGCTTCTCCATGAGTGCCAGCTGTGCCTAATATTGCCCAGATATTTCAGAGTTGCCAAAGTTATTGAGGAAAGAAAGGAAACAGTAATTGAAACCGGAAAATGCACATAGAAACACCCCAACTTTGATCTTGTCCCAAGAACACAATAAAAGAAGAAAATGTTCTTTTTTTTTCCTTTGAATCTGCTTATTCTATAATTTTTACTTACTGTTGTACTTAAAAGCAAGCAGAGATACAGCTATGAAAAGTGCTCTTTAAAGGTTTTTGTATATCAGAGTACAGCTGGTTAGAAGAATAAGAAGAGTGAAAAAAGTGGTGGTAACCAGAAAGCCATAAACACATCAGTCTGAGTTTAAGGCTTTTTCTTGCATTTACATCATAATTAAAACTATACTATGTGTTGTTTTTATTCCCTGGTTAACCTGTCTATTTGATTTCTATGCATAGACATGATGGCCTGGTTTTTATTCTCACTGAATTTTGCATTGGTGTAAAATGAGAGTAATTCCACTGAGAGCACTGAGATTCAGATCAGAATCCACAGCAGTCATTCTATATATTAAAAAAGCTTTACAATTTCTATAAAGTAGTAGTAAGAGAAAAATATTGCTGAAAAAAAGTATTGAAGAGATCTCCTTTCTAGTCAAGTCCTTGAATATTAGTTTCAGTGAAGAGCAAGGTTTGAATGTTGCATTATATGCTCCTGTAAATGGAATTTTAACATAAAAATTAAGCAGTCCCTTAAGCTGGTAACAGTGCCAGGTAGAGTACATTGGTGTTTAGGATATATATTATGCCCACCCAATATAATTACTTTCTCTTATATTCTTTTATTGCAGTAAGCAATAAAACAATTAGGCAGCTTTTCAAGTTTATCAAGGTAGCAGGAGTAGAGGAATCTCTTGTCCTGTTTTTATGTGTATCCTGTGTGTATTTTTGTGTGTATCCTGAAGGCAGGCAGCACAACAGTAATTCATGCCACAATCGTGACTTAAAAATGCGTTTTGCACAATGAGTTGATGAAATTTGGTGTTCCTTCTGGATCTTCTTCATATGAAGATTAAGCACTTTGTGGAGCAGAGGTCAGAACAAAGGAAAAATCCCAGTTCCTCAAAGTGAACAAAACAAGTTAGAGCCAATACATTCACCACAGACATGGTTGTTTCTTCAAGTACAAGAAAATTCTCTCGTATGTCTTTTGTTTTGCTTAACAGCCATAGTGGAGAAATATTGCAAAGCTATGTGAGTGAATTTTACCTGTATATGAGTGTTACCTGGTCATCAATTCAGTGTCCTCAGCTTAAAAAAAAAAATCAGGAAAACAAAATTAGGTTCACTGAGAAACTATATTGAACCTGAATGCTAAGTTTTGATCTAAGCTAAATTTATTTCAAACCTGGAACAAGTTAGTTTTGAGTGGAAACGATGTCTGTCTCTGTTTTTGCATACCTTCCACCACAAACCAAGAAAAGAGTGTTCCAGCTGAGTTTTGCTTTGAGTTTCTTAGTTCATATGAAACTCAAAATGAAACTCATGATTGTGTGAACCGAAACTGGAAAAA
The DNA here is from genome assembly GCF_000700745.2 of Antrostomus carolinensis. Classification (NCBI taxonomy): domain Eukaryota; kingdom Metazoa; phylum Chordata; class Aves; order Caprimulgiformes; family Caprimulgidae; genus Antrostomus; species Antrostomus carolinensis. The sequence goes on along the minus strand of NW_010334929.1, from coordinate 30,157 downwards.
ACTGCACACTGCTTTAGACAGCATGTTGCTTGCAGAACGACTGTGTCATCGCAAACATTAAGGGACATGCTTTGGTTTTCCTTGCATGTACACAACAAAGAAGAGGAGAAAATATTTGGATCCTATGATATTTTTGGTGAGCTCTTGTGCAAAAATTAGGTAGGATTCCATTCACCTCCCAGGTGTAAGCTCTGCACACCTCGTAAATACATCCGTGGGATTTATGCATAAAGGAAACAACTCTGCCGTGCTGTGAAGCTAACAGTTTCACAAGCTTGGAAGCGATATGCTACTTAAAAGTGCAAGCCTGTTTTCCTCATGCACATTTCCAAGTACATTTAAGAGCAATTTGTCTGATATATTTTTAGTGGACATGTGAAAATGACGAGAGAGGGTGAACGCTTGTAATGATAATTCCTCTCGCCACTCTGTCCACCTCCATATACTTCCCTAATTTCTCTCACTGGTTAAGGTGCTAGTTGTTCTTACTCCTCCCACTGATTTCCTGTTTTGTTATTGTTCGTATCTCAACGGCACTAAGAAGTCCATAAGGGTTTGAGTTTGGCTAGATCATATATCTGTTGAAGACCTATCTGCCTTTAATATTAGTCAAGAGTGAGCTGAGTTGAGGGGAAAGGCACTGCCCAAGGCTGTTAAAGCCAGAGAAAAAGAGAGTTTCTCTTGTTATGGCCTATGGTAGTATATGTATATTCTACATAAACCTATGGGAGTGACATTTCTTAGAGATGGTCTGCCTCCCCAAGCCTTGTAGAGCCAAGATGTCTACACTAAGTCAACATCTCTCTCTCTTCCCTCCCAAATATTCACCTTCTCTTGAGCTCTGAGCTGGGCATCAGATAACTGTATTTGCCAGAAAACATGACAAAAAAAAAAAAAACAAAAACAGATCCACAACTGGAAAAAAAAAGAAGGGGAAAAAAAAAAAAAGGCAAATAATACAAAGGCACATTTTAATCCTGTTATTTATAGGTTCAAGACTTTTGCTGATTTTAATTGAAGAAACATTTTAAACATTTATCCAGGCTTTCAAAAGCACGTATTAGTCATTGACTTATATATTCTTCTACATGTGCTCAATATTTAGGCAATTTACTATTTTTATCTTAATTAAGATAGATCTTCTCAGCCAGCAACAAGCTAAGTCATCTGTACTGTCAGAGCAGTCAAGCCTCTGAGGCACTGAATTTTGAGATGTGTCTGCCTTGGTGGGAGGGTTCCTAGAAGAAACATTCATTTCTGCACTGCTGTCATTTAGAAATGAACACAGGTAAGCAAAGGCTGATGAAGTTTAATCTAACCAGCTTAACAAACAGAAGTTTAAGGAGCAAAGTCCATGGAAAAAAATGTCAGGAAAGGCTTTTCAATCTAGCAAAGACATGATAAGATCCCTGTCACTAAAAGCTGTTCAGGGTAGAAGATGCATTTTTTTCCCAATTATTTAACCATAGGTATGACAAATGAAATGTTCACTGTCATATGATGTTTCTGACTCAGAATGGATACATTTTGAAAGATATTCACCAAATATTTTGTATGCTTTGGGAACAGATTCTGCAGTGAAACTCTATCACCTTTAGGCAGAGTAGATGGTTGTGGGGGTCGTCTCTAGCTGAAATTTCTATACAGCCACATCTATTTGCAGTGTCAGGTGTTGTGTCTATTTAATATACAAATATTCTGATACCTAAAGAAGTGGTCTATGCTCCATCTGAAACATTTTCATATTTTACATATAATGTAGATAATATAAAGTGGAGAAACAAATTTGATAGCTCATCTTTCCAGATCAATTTTTAGTCTCTAATGATGAAACAGGCAAGTTGAATTATGCGTATCCACATATTACCTGTTCATGGTAACATGAACTCAACTGCCTAAGAAAAGTCATGTATTTTATCTTATTTTTTTTAAGTTTATGGTAGCGTCTCCATAGAATTTTTGCAGCAGGGTATAAACTACTGTTAACTCTAAAACTATTTACCTGGCTCTGGCAAGCAAATTTCACAAGTTCTAGAAATTCCATTTTCTCAGATAAATGCTTTGGGATTAATCAGAACTGGTGGAGTTTGACAGGAATTCCCACGTAATTGTTAACATTTCTAAACTTGTGAGGAACACACCACTATAAAAAAATCAAATTGGGATACTTTGCTAGTTCTCCTCCTGTTTCTTATGGAACAAAATAGATATGGAAAGATAAAAGTAGAAAGAAAAAAGTAGAAAGAAATGAAGAAATAAAGCTTTAATCAAATATCAAAAGAAACACTGTGGGGAAGATTTTTTGTTGGGAAATAAGAAAGAAATAAATTTTTATTTTATACAGAGCAATTCTATTACTCTGTTTTCTTATTCTATAATGGTACAGAGTGTACTCTGAAAAATTGATGGAGGTAAACTATGTAAGTGCATATTTCCTCTTTAGTTCTCTTTCTCCCATCATGCAAGACAAAGAAGGCCACGATGTTCTGTGGCTAATGGTATCTTAGAAAGTATGGGGGACATTTCCAGGATTGGACCTTTTCCTTTTCGAGTACAATCTCCATGCTTCCATCTGCAGTCCCAAAGCATGTGGCAAAGACAAAGCCTGCGCAGAATCTTGCACAATTGCCATCTCCCCTATTTAAAACTCCAGTCATCCTGTTATATCTGCGGCTTCTTTCAACCTTGATTTGCACCCTATATTTAGTCACAATCCTTACCATCCAAAAAGGAAAATGATGCACATAGCTAGATATAATATATATAATTATGTGTCTGTATATATACACACATGCACATACACACACACACATATATATATAAACGGTTTATATATATATCATTTATCTCGCAGTGATAACAAGTATAGAGGTTTTTATTTTTTCCTCCTGTTGCTCACAAAGAAGACTACAGGGAAAAACAGCCCTGAAATTGCCAGAACATAAGTTAAACAACACTATGTTTTGTTATAAAAATACAAATTGTTTACAGCAATTTATAATATGCAGATATGCCTTAAATGGGCAAACCCTAACATTGCCTACTTGAATTCTAGCAGCTAAGTGCAATTCAGCACTACTTTAATTTTCTATTATATGCATGCTAAGTGATTTTCATGCACATCAGATTCAGTATGCAGCCTGAAGTAAGAGTGGATAGAGAAAACTAAAATCCTTCTAGCTGGTACTGAGCGATAAAGAAACTGAGTTGTTTTAATATTAGAAGTAGATTTATGGTAAAATTAGATGACGGGCTAATCCCTAGACACTATCCACACTCCCTTCATAGAAAGAGCTCTTTTCTCTACAGTTTTTGCATATGTTCATTTAAAGTGTTGTCTCCTCAACATATCAGTCTCTGTCTAAGCAAAATTTGATCAAGTGCAGGAAATATCATTAATTGACTATTGACAGGGAATAACCAAACATCTGTATCACACAGATTTGACTATATCCAGGCCCAATTTTGTGGTCATATAGCAGATGTTGCCATTGGAGTATGTAAAGCAACTCGAGCTCTCCATGCAAACTAAGGAAGCCCCACTGTTCTGGACATTGTGTCATAAAAATAATTGGATGAAGTCATGACATGGAAAAACACAAATATAGGGGCTCTGCCATTCTGCTGTTGGTATAAAGGATCCCTGATGTTAAAAGTCTCATCTCACAAAAATCAA
>NW_010334929.1:0-26457 GCF_000700745.2 Antrostomus carolinensis | reverse complement strand
GCAGGAGAGAAAAAGAGACAACATCTGCCTATCAATGAGTCGATTCTGTTTGTATAAATAGTTTCATTATCCCTGTTACTAAAAGTATGAATATTATTTCTGGGGAGTCTCTAGGCTTCCATCAGTGGTTGGGTACTAAAAAAACACACCACAAAGAGTTTTGTCCCCAAAGTGCTTTGTTAATCAACAAAATTAGATGAGGCTGCCCTGTGAGGAACAATCAATCATACACTGATGGCTTCCAAAAATCTTTTTATGTTTGTCTTTCTTAAGGACCCAGCCTAGGAGACCATGGATAGGTTCATTTTCAGTGTGGTTGGTGGAAGAGTCAACATCAACATGTGATGCTTCAGAGATCATCAGGGCAATAGCACCAATAACGGGTGCTATTGTGATAATAAAGGTATTGAAGTTTTCTATTGACCCCAACATGAGCGCTGAAAAGCTGTATTGCCACAGTGTTCTGATCAAAAGAGTCTTGAACTTCTGAGCTACGATAAAATCAAACCTGCTACATGCACAGAAATGACATCTTTTTTTATGTATGAATCTAACTGAAAAAACGTTTTTCCAGAGAGGCTATACTATAATTTTCTGAACTTTTATTACAGGAGTTCTGTACCTCTCGTTTTCATATGCTTCCTTAACCAGCAAATGATGTGGTAAAATTGTGGGTAGTGGCAGCATGAAGAACAGAACCATTTTAATTTGTCCCATCTGGCATATTAACATTAATAAAAGATGTTTAAAAAGAAATGCCTTGAAAGGCTTTCACCTACTGATTTAACAAGATAATAAGGAAAGCTTGCAATCTGCCACTAAATATAACTGATAAGAGTAAGAGTGAGTTTAAAACGATGATAACAGAGATTAACCTCCAAAACACTGATATAAAAAGGAAAAAAAAAAAACAAAACCCTGCTGCTTGCAACATATGAACACTAAAACTGGCAACCAAACTGTCTATTATTTTTGGCTAATAGGGTATATCCGAGTACAGAGTATCGCCAATTTAACAAACATTGTGAACCATCGAGGGACTTTACACCAATCAGGTCAACGCAGAGACGGAGCATTCCTAACCCTATAATTGCCCACCGAGGGTACCCCATGCTGAGGAATTAACTGCTCTTTGATTGTTCCATTAAAATTTAACCAATGAATCGTCCTATTTTCACGCTGCTCTAAGGGGAAAAGCAACATTTTTAATTTGTCTAAAATAATTATACCATTACTTATTTTGGTTATTTGTACTCCAGTATTTAAACGCCCTAAGTGGTTTGTCAGAGAGGGAAGGTTGGCCATGGAGACTGGTACCTGTAATTCCCCCCACTGCCCTGCTAAGTCACAGATTTCAGTCATTTTTACCCAAATGTAAAATCAGTGAAATAAATCAAACACTCAGGATTTTCACAAGTTTACTAGTGAATTTTGTGGCACCCACCCCCTTCCCCTGGCAACATATTCCTATGCTGAAAATGGGCTCACTCCTCTCCCACCATTGTCTGCCTCGGAGCCACAGTTTTGTCCTTACCTCAGTCTGTTTCTCAGAGCAGAGCAATATTTTTTTTTCCTTTAATTGTTCACAAAGAGATTTGTATTTAAGTCTGTGAGAAGTTGCACTCTCAATTTTTGTTCCCAGGAAAACAACAGTTGGTATACGGTATGTCTGATACTGCAAGAGCGAGATTCACCTTCTGCGTTCCCAGCTGGGATGAAAGAAGCTGGTGGCATCCAAGTATGACTTTTGGGGTCATAGACATGTGCAATAAACCAGTATTAAGCATTATTGACCAAGATTATATACCACACTCACCTCTTAGGTATTACTTAAAAGCATTCATAAAGCAGGCAAACAGCTATTGTAATTCACGTGAAATTGAGAGGCAAGTTTCTCAGCCAGATCCAAATGAGCATCACAGCAGAGCTCAGCCACAGCTCACCCTCCACGCTGCCCTTGTTGCTCCAGACCTTGTCCTCTCTTCAGCAGATGCTGCCCATCTCACCAAGCAGCTCTCTACAGTTTTGATGTGGAGGAATAGGCATAGGGATATGAATGATCTGTATGTCTTGTCAAACCTCACGATGCCCTATCAGGAAACTATGGATCATGATGCAGGAGAAAAATCGTGTGAAAAAATACCTGAAACTGATGTAAATGTCAAAATATTTTAAAATATAGTAATTTCCATTAGCTATATAAATAGAACAGCAAGGAAAAAAAAAAATGACAATGGCTGTAACATAGCTGTGACAAAGAGACAGTGAGAAGTAATAGCATGTATCACTGTTTACAGAAATAATGGGTTTTATTTAGCATATCTATTTTCAACCAGTTAGACAGTGTATGTATTCTGATGTATTCGTGTCTCCAAATCGGGGAACAGATTACAGGATATGACAGATGATGAATTAGGGAGATGGGACAATAACAAGACAAAAGTTTATTAAAAGGTTAAGAGCTTTTAACACCAGGCTCAGTCTAGACAAATTAGGCCGATGAAGGCATGAGAAAGCTGCAGGAAAACTGCAGAAAATATAAGTTTAAGAAATGTTTTTAATGTTTACTCAGTGTAGGAAAAGACTATCTGGGCTATAAAATGGCTGATGTTGCTGGTTAATTGAGGAGATCCTGAAACACAAGAATTTATCAACTCTTCCTTCTGTTTTATCTCTGACAGTAAATATCAAACCTTGATGTACACGGGTAGGAAACATGACAAGTGGTGAGAACTCCTAAAATCAAGCAACTTTCTTAATTGTTGTGGTGCTTTTAAAGGCACAGTACAGGTGGAGAAACAATGTTAGAATGGCGTTTCTTTGGGAAGTATTTCAGGACATCATTCCTTTCATCAGTTTCTGGGATATTTCCGTTTTTGGGAGGGGCTTCCTTTGCTTCTGCATTCAGATGTTTAAATGTGGGCCTCGGATGCCTTTCCTCTCACCACACCAAATGTCTTACTACATTGCTAACAGTGGTAACATCATCACGTGTTTTGCTTTACAGCAGATGTTACTATCTTCCTGTATTTTTAGCACGTGGATGTCTAAACTTGTCTAAGCCTGGTTAAAACGCTGGGATGGTAGAACTTAGAGCAGCCACCAGAATTTTGATCGTACTAATGTTCCCACTACCGCCACCACCAGAGTAGATTTACTGAAGTTAATTTGTTTGACAAGTCCAATGAATTAGAGAAGCGATTTGTCACATAGTGTCATATTCCTTCTTTGCGTATTTGTACCTTGCATAACAAAATGGGAACGTGGTCCAGTTCTAGGGCTCCATCACCCACCCCCTCCTCCTCCTCAGCGTCGCCAGCACTACCCAACACCGTCATTCAAAAAGGTAAACACATTTTATTTCATAACATATTCCAATATGTTCAAAATGTATTTTGACATGTTCTTCTTCCCTAGCTATGCCTATTTTCTAAACACCTTGGCACATTGTCAACACTGCTGATTCACTGTGGTCTTTCTTTGATTGCTGTGATATCAATTAAAATTGGAAAGATGTCACAAAGAACTGTTGGGGAGGGGAGGGAATTGCATTTATGTCCTACAACACAAATGTATGTGCACATCTGATTATTCACAGGATTACAAATTCATAATGTAAATTTAACCAAGGCTTACATACTGAGAGTTGTGTAACTGACAACCGAACCCTCAAAAATGCTGCAAAGATTTGACTCAGTTACATAAATGAGCATAGGTGAATAATCAAATACTGACATAGTCATCTGCCAATTTCTTTTTTTCTTTCATACAAGCCTTTTTGTAAAAGAAATATATGACTGGAACACAATGTTGCAATTGTCATCAATAAAATGAAATGCGTGCTGAATTAAATAACATGTTAGAGACCTTTCATACCCTTTAAACACATGGACATCACATGGAAATTAGGGTGGACAAATAATTTGGGACTCTCTAACAGAATACGGAGGTTTTTTTCAATACATCATCTAGGTTTTCTGATTTAAGCTTCTCTAGATCCAAAGAAGTCGAAGGAGCCATATGAATTACAAGCAGCTCACGCTGTAGCCCGCAGTGTTTCTGTCTCTCGTAGAAACATTTTGCCACATTAGTTTGATAATAGCAGCGCAGCACAAAGTTTTCCATCGTACGTCAGGATCACTGATAGAGTGGGCGTTAAAGAGTTTGTGTGATACATGTTGCATCATCTAAGAATCTGCGTATAAATGAAAAACAGGACATAAAAGGCCAAAGTTAGTAAAAGTACTGCCAATATAGATAGCTTTTCTTTTTTTTTTTTTTCCTTAGAAACTTTATTCATTGAGAACACCATTTGTGTTTAATAAATCATGTGTGATCCCACTGAGGTGCAGATAGAGCAAGGTATATTGAGAACATCATGGTGGATTTGAAGTTGTTGACTTGAAGCAGACAAACTTGCAACAAAGGCAATTAGCATTTACATGGAAGAGTCAGATTGAACATAAACTGGGCTTGGGGTAAAAGGACAGTGTTTATTCAGACCCTGGAAGCTATTGGTTTTTTGACTGAGCTTAACAATATTGATACTATCAAACAGCATTTGATCAGTGCATGTTCACAGCTTGCAAGAAAAAAAAAAGTGGAACATATGCTTAGAGGAAGCGTTTGTAATGCAGTTATCCTCAGCACACACTGGGACCTGAACATGCTTAAATACCTTGAGGAACTGGACCTAATGCCTAGCATATAATCCTTTATGATGGTCCAATTAATTCTAAAATTAAGAGATGTTTATGGGCTGAGATAAGGTCCATGTAGCTGGTTGTTTGGCTGTTAATGTTCAACACCATACCCTCAGTCTTATGGAGAAGTAAAAGATATAAAAAAAATTGTACGTATCACTATCATTATAGGTCTCTGTGAATAACATGCAAAAAATAGCTAAATATTTCATATTCTGAAATAATATGGTGAAAACACAAAAAGTTACAAATGGCATGAAAATACTTCTTTGAAGGTGGGAGAATTTAGCTTCAGTTTCCTTGGTGAAATAAACTTGAAAATGGAGGATGAAGAAGAGCTTCCCAGAAAACAAACCTTATTTCACCAGGATGCTGCAGCATTTTATTTTAGTTTAAGATGCTACAAAATAGTCTTGATCAACTTTTTTTTTTCCCTCCCCCCATAAGTTTCTACTTTAAGACCTCCATATGCTCCATTTTAATAATTTGCTTCCAAAACCCAGGAATGATTCCAAATGTGAGTTATGGAAATATTATACTTTTTATTAAAAAAAGAGAAATCCAAAGCCCAGGTATCAAATCTTTGAAATACACAGCATGGAAAAAAAATATTTTTAATCGTATTCACAGATTCTGTCCTTCTTCCTCTGGACAGAACAGAAACAGTTCTAATAACACTGCTGTAAATGCTATAGGGAAGTTTCCTCTTGTTGCAATTTAGTTTTGTGAGCCACCTCAGTAACTTAACATTGCTAACCATCACTTGCCATGCAGCTGCCACTGAGGTTCCTACTAGTGAGACATCTCTGCAAAGGTGAGCTGGACAATTTGGACACTTTTTGCTGGGAAAAGAGGCAACTTCTCTCCATAGAATCCTGGAGTGGTTTGGGTTGGAAGTGACCTTAAAGCTCATCCAGTCCCAACCCCCCTGCCATCAGCAGGGACACCTTCCACTAGACCAGGCTGCTCAAAGCCTCATCCAAACTGCCCTTGAACACTTCCAGGGAGGAGCAGCCACAACTTCTCTGGACAACTGGGGTCAGTGTCTGACAACCCTCACAGCAAATAATTTATTCCTAAATCTAATCTAAGTCTAAGTCTTCCAGTTTATAACAATTGTCCCTTGTTCTATCACTACCTGCTCTTGCCAAAAGTCCCTCTCCAGCCTTTCTGTAGATCTCCTTCAGGTACTGGAAAGTCACTAGAAAGTCTCCCTGGAGCCTTCTCTTCTCCAGGCTAAAATCAACCTGTCCTCATAGCAGAGGTACTCCATCCCTGTGAGCATCCTCTTGACTTCTTCTGGTCCATGTCCTTCTTCTGTTAGGCACCCCAGAAGTGGACACAACACTGAAAGTGGGGTCTTACCAGGGCAGAGTAGAGGGGAAGAATCCCCTCCCTTGGCCTGCTAGCCATGCTCCTCTTGATGCAGTCCAAAGGATGGTTGACCTTCTTGTCTGCAATTGTGCATTGCCAGATCATGTTGTCATCCACCAGTGCCCTCAGGTCACTCTCTTTAGGGCTGTTCACTATCCATTCTCTTCCCAGCCTGTATTTGTGCTTGGAAAAGTACTTGTGCTTTTGGCAAAGTACTAGCTATGTTAGAGAACCAGGAAGACACTTATGGAGAAGGATGAAATTTTTTGGTTTTTTTGTATATTAGGACTAAGTACTACATCATTGTAAAGGACTGTGGAAGAAGACTCACAGGGATCACCTGTTTAAACAGAAAAAAGGGAGTTCATTAACTTTGACTACACTGATTAGAGAAATGTTTCACCTAATAATTTCTCAGAGCATATTGACATCCAGCTCCAGAGTCTAGACACAAAGTAGGGATGAAATCCTCTTCTCTGTGTGGGTGAGGGAAGACTACTCACTAAGAACAGTATAGCCCTATACAGCCCAACAAGGATACTGAGAACTTACAGAACCTCTTGATGCTCATCCCATAACTGAGGTTTCTAGGACCAGGAATGAGTCTTTCACAGAATCACAGAATTACCTTGATTGGAAAAGACCTCTAAAATCATAAAGTCCGATCATTAATCTCATACTGACAAGTCTGCAACTAACACATGTCCCTCAGCACTATGTCTACACGACTCTTCAGTCCCTCCAGGGACGGGGACTCCACCACTGCCCTGGGCAACCCCTTCCAATGCCTCAGAACCCTTTCAGGAAGGAAATTCTTCCTCACATCGAATCTCAACTGCCCTGGGCACAACTTGAGGCCATTTCCTCTTGTCCTGTCTTGTTCTTTGGTTGAACAGACCCACCCCAACATCTCTACACACTCCTTTCAGGGAGTTGGAGAAAGCGAAAAGGTCTACCCTCAGCCTCCTTTTTTCCCAGAAAAACAGTCATCATGCTTTTTAGCAGTCCTCCTCCAGATGCAGAAACTCTACATGGTGTACAACATCGGTATTTTAGCCATCTTCAGTCACTATTAGCAGATATGAGTGAGTGAGGGTTTTTTTGAGCTACTACTTTGCAGGACTAGACCTGTCCTGTAGCAATAGTCCTACTGCACATATGTATGGAGGGAGCCAAAAATTAGGGGACCGGTGCTGTGCAGTGTGCTGTATTACAGTGCACAGCCACTGCCATCCCAGACAAATCATGTCGTTCATTTATACCAGTGGAGAGCCTTCCCCTGTTTGCATTGCTAGATGCACACAGGAAAAGAGCTAAGCCAAAATACAGGCGGATTTTCAAACAAATGAAACCACTGCCAGTATTTGATATCATGAGCAAGAAGGCTTGTAAATTGAAAAGTGCTCTAGAAATCCATTTTTGGGGTCTGGACAAGCTGGAATAGCCATCTCCTGAAGATGTCAATGGGAGGAATATTAAGTTGCTGCTGGTCATTATAGCAATGATGACAGAAACGAATGGAAGCTGGAAGGCACCATCCAGAGCTTGCTGAAATCAGTGAAAACATTTCTAAAGACTTTAATAGGCTTTGGCTCAGTCCTGGAGAGAGTGAACGGGGAAAAGGGAGTTGTTTCCGAGTGGAGTCAGAATAAGGGAGTGTAGCTGGAGTGAACACATATGTTCCTACCATATGGGTGGAGAGCTCTGGGATTTCTGCCATATTGGTCCTGAAGTCAAATACAATTTGTTTTTCTAGTCTGGATAAACTAGATCCTCAAGTGAAGAATATTTAACTTCAGATGAATGCTGAGCCTAGTGTCTTCAGAGACTGATTTGTAAGCCCATGAGCCCATCCAGACCGTGAGAAAGAGGGCTCATCCTAGCCTGACTGAGCTTGATCCATGGTTATAATTGAAAAGCTAAAGAAATCTTTACCCAAAATGCTGAATTCTCTTTGCCTATATTTATTATTTTTAAAGAGATCTGATTTGCTTAGCTTTGTTTTTCATAGATGCAGAGGTCACTTTTCAGTCAACCTGTAGGAATTGTTTTGTATACAAGATATTTTCAATGAAAGGGAGGGTTTAACAGGATGCACTGTGGGGCATGGATCACCTACACAGAAAAAAATGGCAGCTCTACTTCAGTGAAGCACTACATTTATCTACTTAAATTAATGTTGGGACTGATGTACAGGTAACTTGGTTATATGTGTTTTCCAGCATAACATCAAGTCAGTGTCCTTATAACAATTATTTTTAATTCTTTCATGGCTAAGCCCTGCATTCAACAGGTTTTGTGGCATTAGTAAAGACTACTTAAGAACTTTGGCCAGTGGTTCATTCATAGTTAATTTGGGGCCCATATATTTAATAATGGGTTAATCATTAATAGCCAGAAGATGAATTTTGGAAATCCAGAATTTCTATGCTGAAATATATCAGAGCTCACAGAACAATAATCTCATTATTCTGAAAGTTTTCCAGTACCCATTTCTGTAATCTCTAACATAAACTTTTTTCTTGTAATTTTAAAATTTCCTGTCTTTTCAGGTGAGGGGTACTGTAAGGATAACCCTATGTAATTTTGTTTGTTTTATCATCCAGATAAAAAGAAATTTTTAAAAAAATGCTGTTGATAAAGAAGTAATTCACATTTTTTTCAGAGTAGAAAACTTTGATTTAGTTAGTGAAAAATCTCAAATTAGCCTTTAGTTGTCTAAAAGAGTTTACCTATCCATGTATAGATGAACACAGGTTATTACTACTTTAGGTTAAAAGAAGATGTACAGCTTTGCTTAGATTAATTTCAACATAATTCAGATAGACCAGAGTGTTGTTTGAGAAAAGTGATTAGCATGAAGATTACTAGCCACAAATGCATTTGATTGACATGTGTTTCAGACTGCAATTAATTAACAATATGTTTCTCTTATGTCACCGAGAATTTTTACACATGACAGTGAACATATACAACTTTAATTCAAACAGCACCTCTGAGGTGGGATGACCCGAATAGTTTCCACCCGGAGGACTATTACATTTCTCTTCTGATCCCTGCCAGCTGGTTGTGGAGCAGCAGCCACTTACTCCTCACTTGAGGAAGGGTGATAGGTAACAGCTCTGGTATCAAGTGAGGGAGGGGAAAAGAAAAAAACAAATGCATGGGCCATGCAGATAACTCTGGTGACAGTAATAAGAAGGGCTGATAACATGACAGAGAGAAGTATAAACTCATTTCATGGAAGCTTGTAATTTTTTTAAATTGTTTTTGGTTTTTTTCCACTAATAATGATGATCTAACACATTTTCTCTTATTGGGACTGCACAGTTTTATGTTAAATATAGAGCTGAGCAGCAAATTTGAATAAAAACCTAGATCAGCACAAGATCTTGTGATGCTTTCTGGACACAGCACAACACTGGTTGGTAAATCAGCTTATGAAGCAGTTGATGGCTATTTGGAGAAAGCTGGATTGGAAACTTTCATTTTGAGTTGCTACAAGGTGCTGAAAACCCATCAAAACTGCACAAATATTTCTGATTCAGTGCAAATAACTCCACAGCTGCCATGGCAATCCTGGTGGACTGCTACAGCCATAGGAGTGGTCTGCAAGGATGCTCCTCCAGGATGAAATCCGGTGTCAAAAACATGTTTATTACCCAAAAAATATTTGAGGCATCTACAAAAACACTCAAAGAATTGCATCACCTACAAAATAAATAAAGAGTAGTGTTTTTCTATGTTTTTATTTCAGTTTCTCCAAGCTGCATGAAAATGGGTACTGCCTTCTACAGGAATTTTCAAGACTTTCCGTAGAAGTCTTTTGTTTGAAGACTGAGGGGTGTTCTGTCTGGGGTGAGCTGGTGACTAATGGACTTGCTATTGGGGCAGCGAGTCCCAGTTCCTGCACTTTGGTCTTTTAGTGCTTCCCATTATGAAAGATACTTGCGAGCTTTCATGAGAAGTTTGAAAAGTTTTAACACCTCTTTTGGAAACAAGTGTTTGGAGTTTGGCAAGGAGAAAGCCTCTGAGCTGGAGAAGAGCCTTTGTCCCAGATATAAATATCTGAGATATAAATATCTGCTGTGGTTTTTCTTCCTCAAGAAAATTTGGGCAGCCTGTCAAAAGAATAACTGCATATGAATATGCTCATCAAAGTCCAGACCTCTACTGCCGCCAGAGCAGTAGCAGCAGCACTACGTGCTGCGATGGAAAAACATAGCTATGGCCTGGATGTTCTGGAAAACAAAAGCAAACAGGTCCAGAGATGCTCAGACTGTGCTCTGGACAGATAAATATCTCTTAGTGGATGCTGTGTTGGAACAATAGGTTGGAGATTAGGCAGGGCTTGTGTGCTCTTTATAGACACATCCCAAAAGTTGGTCTGGATTCTGTGCTCACCACTCTATGCTGTTGCTACACCTCTGGCTTTGGAAGGAGAAAGGAGGAAAACACCCACAGGCAGGTTCCCTATAGTGAGAAGCTGGAAAAAGGGGAAAAAGAAGTGTCATGTTCATCATCAGTGTATGCATGTGCATTATAATATAGATTTTGGTTGCACTATAATGCTATATTTTTTTCCACCAGCCGGCTTCTGTATTCAGTGTGTATGAAACAGAGTTAAAGTTGCAGGAGGTCCTGTCAATCTGATGCTGTTGAGTGCCTATGGATCCAAAGAGACATCTCACTGTCTTCCTGCAAAGGGCTTGGAAGTCCTTAACTGTCACTTGGTTGGCCAACAAAGTCAACCAATGAAGGAGATAGATACCTTCATTCAACATCTTAGCCAAGGCACAGCTCTTCTAATAGCACTGCTCTCCTAGTATTACACTGCAATATTAGCATTGGATCTGAGCCCAAATCCTGATGTGGGATTTAACTCACTATTCTGGCCCACAGGCAAACAAGTAATCCTGGCAATACACTGTAAATGGCCTAAACAGACATAAATCCTGGAATTATTAACATGCAGAGTATCCAAAAATGTCCTAAAAATACAAAGCCTATACCTCTCTCATATTAGCACTACAAAATACTCATGAAAGAGGCAGCCAGGCCATGAAAGCTGATATTTTATCCATATATATAATCTGGTTTTTTATGCTTCTGCTGTTCAGTTTTGTAAACAGCTGGTAACCAACTGTAATTCAGATTTGAACCTGATAACTTTACTTCTCTTGCTTATTAGATAAAAATAGCAAAATTTTTGGGCTGTATTTTCTTAAATCAAAGAAAATATTGAAATTCACATATTTCTGCTTTTAACACAACCCTCTGGAAATGCCTTACATAACCATGTAATGAAGATTACAACTGCATTGTCAAAAGGAGCCCAGTGCTAAAATTTGTTACAGAGACATTAGGGTAAGTGTTCCCAATTGTGAGCAGGTGGTACAAACACGAACCCTACTGAGATATAATGAGATGTGTATACATGGGAAGTTTAGGAACCTCCTGTGCATCTTTTTGAAAACGACATAAAACAACTTGCAATTAAACTCTATTTGATGCCAGATGAGAAGCAAATGTTTGGGGGAAAGTAGTTTTTTTAATACAATAATAATTCACTTTACATGTGCATGCCAGCAGCTTTGCATGCTACTTCCCCAACCAGCAAGAAGCCTTACAATCATTCAGCAGGGGATGAGATCTTCCATTTCACATATCTTTACAGGGATATTTCCTCTGAATAGTTGCATTTGCACAATGGCAACAACTCAACACGCCAGGTCTGCTTTTACACTGCTGTAAGACCCCAACCAGAGGATCCCTTCAGCACACATTTAACTTAAACGGCACTAGTATTGCTCGTTAAAGTAATAAAAGTAACTCCGTTGAAGACAGAGGCTGAATGTGCTTTGATGGACTGAAGTTTGAAGAGGCAGGGCATACCATTTTCACACTGGTTTTGTGAGTGAGATACAATGAGAAATGTCGCTAGTGTTTCCTACAGAATTGATTTTCGCCTCTTCCAAAAACTTTGGAACCCAACATGTACCTACAAGTGGCATCTATGATATGCAGAGAGGCATCTCCATTTTTCAAAGCACACATTTTTTGTCTGTTTTTGTGAGTGAAATTGCCTGATCCAGTGGAAGGCACAATTTCTCTGACGCAATATGAATATACCCAGAGGGGGTACAACACTCCTGCTTACCATTTGCACATCCCGTAAATGCTGAGTAGGAGATGATGCTGTTATATTTCTGTTCACAGGCCATATTTTAGTCCAGCATGTATTTATTCCACTGCTTTCCCAAGGTGGGAAAATGAATCTAAATAACGTATTGAAGCTGCTTTTGTAGGTTTCTCTGGAACGAAGAAAAAAAGATAACAGACATAAAATATGTATATAGGGCCAGTCTCCCACAACAGGGATGTATGGCCATAGTAAAAAGGTACAGTTAATGATACAGTATTGCAGTCACCACTTTTTTCTGCTAAAATTCCTAGAAATGTTAGGTTTTGTATTGTAGTTTGTAACTAATTGGAAAAAGTGAAACAAAAGACTAGGCAGTCTGGTAGGTATGTTGACAAAGGGTTAAGGATTAACACATTGCTGAGACACAGGCTTCAGTAAGCCACATTTTTCCCTTAGTTGCCTGTGGATCTTTGTTATATTTTCATGCTTATAGACACTCCTAAATATCTGGAACTTTTCTCAGCAGTGTGAAACATTGAAGGAAAAGAGATGAGAAGCTGGAAGAAGCTTCTGCAATGCATCATTTGACAGGAAGTCAAGTTATCAGAACGAAGCCACATAGGTATCAATCTTACACCCATATATGGTGTACGTCCTAGTTACCATACAGATATGAAAGGGCCATTAGGGCCTCTTATCAGCTGTATATTGGTGTAATTAAAGAGTTTGATAGCATTAACCTGAACTGTGAAAGTCTCCAGACAATGCACTCTATCAGTCATCTGACCCTTGAGTTTAAACAGTTACAACAAGAAGACTTTCTCCTCTGCTTTCCAAAGGGCACACTGAGCTGCTGAGTTCAGTGGCCTTTTAAAGGAAAAACCTCGATTTTTCCCCTTAAAAGCAAACTGGGTTTTTTTAATCTAACCTTCTACTTCAACGGCAACAGAAAAAAAAAAAAAAAAAGAAAACAAAAAAGAAAACATCTTCTCTTCCTCAATATATTGCTATATTTTGATGAGTGTCTTAATGTAGGGTATTGTAGAATTTATGCTTTTCTTCTTCATATGTTTTAGTAGCTGTATCGTGTTTTTCATTTCAGCTCATGTTGTTTTGTGGTCAAATGACATGTGAGAATTTAGTAACAGTATATATTTCTGGGGTCCTTTTTAGCTCTTTGCCTGTATACTCAAGAAAGACTAATTCTTTTTATCACAAGCTAAGAAGTTCAGATTTGATCTAGTAGCCTAAGCAAAATCTGAAACTAGGGATTTAATTGCCTTTTTGTCCTGTTGTTTTGCAAGGGATGTTAAAGAAAGCTTATTATTTGCTGTCCCAAAGGCTTGCTGAATTTACAGCACAGATGATGGGGGACAACAAAGCTGCTAATCATCCAGAAGATTTAATCAACAATTTACTTTGGGGAATTTGGATACACCTTTAATTCTTAGAAAAGACTAGTCTATGATCTTGTATAAAAACAAAATAATTTTTTAAAAAGCTGAAAATGGGGCTGCTTACAATTGTTCCTAAAATGATTTTTAATTTTCAACTATGATTCTTTTTTGCATCCAAAATTTAAATCACTTTCATGGGAAATAGCTCTTTATTAGTATTTTGGTTTCACATGTTGCATTTCTAAAGGATTGTCTGAACCAGAATAAATAATTTCCAGTTTAGCAACTAGGTAGCTGTCTTTGTGTAATTCCCACTGCAGTCATCTCACTCCTAGTTTATCATGATCAAGAGTAGCTTCAACCTATCCTGCTTCCAGCTGGCCACATCTCTGCAACACCTTCTTGTCTAAAACTCCAAACAGTTCATGAAATTCCTAAGGAATCTTCTAAGTCCTGCAAAATTATTCTTTTTTCTTTTTCCATTTTTTTTTTTCTGCATCTGTGACATCATGCAGAAAGTCTTTTGTTTATACTACTTAAAAATATATACACCACTCTCTCCACAAAAAATCCTGCAAAAGACTGTAATCCTTGATATATAGAGGGAATACCAATTTTAAATTTTCAGAAAGCTTCTTTTCCTTCAGACAACTAGAGTCCCAATACCACTTCCTAAAATCCTTCTGCCTGTCTATCTATCCTTCTGTGTATCTGTCTATTTCATATTTATATTAGACACAGTACTGACAGGAAATGTAAAGAAAAAAAAAAAAACAAACCTGGCAGAAGTTGTTATAGCCAGATGTAATGTATGCTTTTTCCATATATAGTAATGCAGTAAAAACATAATTTAACTTTACATTAAACTAAACATCATGTTTAAATTTTTGTCTAATAGAAACCTTACTTTAAATCAGTTACTACGGATCAAGTAGCATGAAACTTTAAAATAAGAATTTTAATTCAGCTGGAAAGCGATGAAGGAGACTTTGGTAAACATTATTGTTATCTGTGCAATAAGCAACTTGAATGTTTATGAATGAATCGTAAATTAACTCCGCTAATAAAACAAACAGCTGTGCATGGTCTTACAAGATTAGAATGGAATCATCATGTTGCCCTCAGCTAAAATATAATATCTCTCTTATAGGGTAACTTTACCCTCATTCTCTAAACAGAGCCTAAATAAGTTTGCCATTGGTGTGGTAGAAGTGATATTTAAAAATTTACCCATATGAGTATGATTGTATCTTGATCTTGCAGCTAACATGGAGGAATCATGTTCTGAACATCAAATTTGCAGTTAACTAGATGAATTCTAATTATTTTGATAGGTTTTGGAAAAGCCTGTCCACGAGCATGCTTTAAATTGCATAATCATAAGTAAGTGGTGGAGAATGTCCTTTTAACACAGGTATTCTTCCTTTGAATGCATGCTATGTGACAGTCAAACTTATTTAATAAAAAGCTATTTAAAGTCAACTGAATGTGGCTGTTGAATCCGAGTATCAAAGGTGTTTAAAAAAATACTTAACAGCAAATGTCTGTCACCAGAAAGGGACAGAAACCATGCCATGAGGCTTGTCTGCCGATTACAACTAACCAATATAATTCAAGGAGCTCTGAATATGCATAAACAATCATTTGTCATTCATCTGTCACATTAAAGAGATAATTAGTGAAGGATGTCACATTAAACCATTAGCAGAAAGAGAGTTGGTGCTGGTGAAGTATTTCTTGTATTGTGAATTCTTTACTAAACTAAGTTTACATATGAAATTTTGATGTTTACTGGAGTAAACATTCTGAGTACCATCTAGAAATGGAAATTCCTGTGGAATGATCATAATTATTATTGATAAAAATAGAAAAGACATAGACCAAGTTTATTGCAGTTCTCCCAGATGCCACCACAACGCAGGCAGCAAGAAGCAATGAAGCCCCTTACTCAGACCATTGCAAGTGTTAACCACAGAAGAGGGAAACAAGCATTTTCAGACTTGCCATCTGCTGTTAAAATTTGCTGTTTGTGTGCTTGCACGTTGGATGATCAGTTAGTTCGTTGGCTGGTTGGTTGGTTTAGCAGTTATGAAAATTTAGCAAACTTCTTAGGTCCTAGGAAGAGCTGACTGAGGAGTTGAAATATTTCTAGTGTCCCAGAAAACTGCCTCTACCTTCCAAGTAGCAATGGGGCACATCTGCACCAAAAGAAATCCTACAGCAATGAAATGGATACTGTTCCTTACCACTGTAAAATAACACCCACACCTCCTGTTAAAGGCAATGTGAGGTTTGGAGTACACAAAGGAATTCAATGAAAGCCCATAAGAACAAGAAATATGTCATTAAAAAAATAATAATAAGAGTAAAAGTATTTTTATTGTAAAAGAGGGGTTTATTGCTTTAAAACAATATATTTTCTCAGTATTATTGAGAAACACTACATAACTAGTGTTATCTTTCTCAGCCTCGACAAAGGACTCAAGGAATAAGTAAGGACAGGAAAGTTTTTCAGCTTATGCTTTTTCTAGAACAGAGGTAGGAGCAGAAGCCATAGAGTTTGTCTGAGGCCAGCTCAAGCCACTCTATTTCTGTTGATCCAAAGCTGACCTCACTATTTACAGCAGTCATTGCACTGCCATTGCCCAGTGCTAAAATGTGGCTAAGAGATATTAGACATTTAAAAGTTAGTATTTTTTTTTAGATAATAATACAAGAAAACAACAGCAACTGTAACTTTTAAGAAAAAAAAAATAACATGAATGCTGTAGCAAATACTCTAAATAATTTGGGTCTGTTCCAGAATCGTTTTAAATCTACAAATTAGTAGTCTTAGGGAAAAAAAGAGGAATTAGGGAAAATAATCACATATAAAGAGTATGATTAGGATCATTTAATATTCTAGTTACTAAAGAGTGCTTAATTTTTAAAATCTCCCTGCTGTTTATCACAGTTAATAGAGAGACATATCAGAGCAAAAATGAGGGTGTCAATCCATTATACCCATTTTGTTATCAAGAGTAATCACCGTGTGAAATCTGGAACTGAAGAAATGATGCTAATTTGTGGCCTGCAGAGAGAGCAGCAATACAACCTGTGGCTCCCATTGACCGCAGGCTTGATCAGGGAGGGTTGGGACAGAAAGAAAGTGGTACTGTGCTTCAGCATCTCATGTCAAGGCGATTATTCCAGATAACACCAGTCAGAGCAGCCCTCGGGTTGCTCCAAATTTATTATTTTTCTAGAAATTTATTCTGAGATTTGTTCTTGTTCTAGGATTTCTATTTTTTCTTTTATTTGGCTATACCTTCTTTTTTCTGCTGCCGATGCCCAAAATGCTTCTTCTGACACATCTGGGAAGGCAATACATTATTTTTTGCTTCAGCCAAAACTAGTTTTAAATTATATGTTCCTTGGCCCAATCTTTATATCTCGAGGTAATTACAGAGAGATGTATCATAAAAACCATGACATAGCTTCCTACTTCATGCCATTCTCACCTTCTTGAGAACTGGCTACAAGGTGAAATACAATAATAAAAATACATTTAACTTCTTAATTTCACTAGTTCACTAGTAAGCTGTGAACATCAGATGTTTTAGTCACATTCATGCCTTTTAAGAATATATGACATTTCCCAATCAGTTCTCCATACATGTAACATGATTCTGATTATCTGACTTGCAGAAAACAATCAAAGAAGTCAACTTTGGTTGACGTGCAATCATTTATATTGTTTCATTGAAATCTTGCTGGTTGGTGTCTGAAAGTTATTTTAGACTTTTCAATGCAAAACATAGTAGATTGTATTGCCATTAAAGCTGCTACTACTATTTGTAGTAATAGACTAGAAGAAAAAAGAATCCTCGATTTCTATTGAAATCATTAAGCAATGAATTACATCTCAAAATGTTTTCAGAGTCTGCAGGCATTTCTTATATTGGATTATTTGCTTCTGACTAGAGATGACACCAAAGCTGAACACCAAATCCAAGCCCTTGAAATCCTTATTTGCTGCTGACACCTCCTTATCAGTTACTCCATGCAGTCCTTTTTTGTGGGTTTTTCCATGCATGGTGTGTCACTTCAGGAGGTAACGTTCCTAACTTTGCACAGTGGCATAGGACTGTTGGGAACAAATAACAGCTTAATAAAAGATGATAGAGGGATGAAAACTGTAGCATTGATTTCTCTGTTAGTTTATGTAGGTAAGGAGTGGTGGATCAAATCAGTGATAGGATAAAGATGTATCCTTGATGCAGTTTAATCAAAACCCAAATCATGTACATTTATGAATGTCATACTTTCCATAAGGTCATTTTAAAGCTAAAAAAAACCCTAGAAACGATGCTCACTCCACTCTGTGTCTGAATACAAAAGTGTCTCAGAAATAAGGGACCGAATTCTGGTTATAACAAAGCAATCAGGCATTATGGATAATGTAATTGTTAGATTGCAGAGCTCTCAGCTATAATTCAGAAGCAGCACATCAGTTTCAGAACTGTGAAGTCTAAAATATGTCATCTGAACATTCTAGGGGCTTAGTAATTCTATTAAAACAGAAACAAGATATTTTCCACGATGTTATTCTAACTGTATGTATTTTACAGGAAATGTGAAAACATCACTCAGTTGGGTGGTGATCCCTTTTCTTGACCTTGCATCTCTTGAGATGGTCTTCATCACTAGCTGCAGGGTGAGGAAGAATGGGTGTGGAGACCTATAACCCCACAGAGCAATGCTGCCTCAAGCTGGACAATAACAGACATGTATTTTGAATTTATAGTCACCTATCTGCCTGATACTGGCCCATGGATATTGTTGAGGTCTATAATTTTAAATCCAGAAATGGACTATTATTATTATTATTATCTTGCTTGACTGTAGTGCATGGGGAAGAACCTTATCCTGTAATTCCTGCATAAATCCCAGGTTATTAATTGAAATCCCTCTATATTTTAGGCTTATTCATCAGCTATTTGCAGTAAAATAAACCTCTGGCACTGGGATTTTTATTTCCATGCAGCAGGATTTTTAGTGACAAGAAATTTCCTGTTTCTGTTCTCACAGAGCTTGCCACTGTGGAATCTGTGCAGAAAATGGAGGAATTATTTAACCGTTGGAAATGGCCCGAAACTTCAGGTGTCCCTACGTTGGATGGCAATATAATTCAGTTAAACAGCA
Organism: Antrostomus carolinensis; assembly: GCF_000700745.2. NCBI lineage: Eukaryota > Metazoa > Chordata > Aves > Caprimulgiformes > Caprimulgidae > Antrostomus > Antrostomus carolinensis. The sequence continues at coordinate 7,654 of NW_010334929.1, read as the reverse complement.
TCCCAAACTAGTTACAGCATGGTTTGAGATTATCATTGCTTAGGTGATGATCTAGCACCCTAACCTCTTCTGCGGGGTGTCACTTCAAGAGGGACTTCAATTCTCAGACACGTGAGATGGAGAGCAGACAGCACGGCAAAGGAATGCCATTTGCTATCATAGTTTGAGGTCTTCCTGATACGGAGATGTCTTCTTCCATACACTGATAGGGCCTGGGAACTTCTTGCTTGAGTTGGAGTTGACAGTTTGCAGACTAGAGACCTAGGTTATGTTTTCAACACTCAGAAGACTCTACTCTCTTGGATGAGAAATATGAATCCCAGCATTTTCCAACTATCGGCTGCAATTGTTTATAGGGAAAGCATGGATAGTGAGCTATGGTGACACTGAGCTTTCAAGTTGTCATCAAAAAGATTCCTATGCAATACTAAACGGATCCCAAAGATTTACAGTTCTCACAAGGTAAAACCAGCAACAAGATACATGTGTGTGCTTCTTTCAAGAAGGGATCTCATTCTGCCTCTTCATTTTCCATGTTCTAAGTGAAGTATCTCAACATTGTACCCCCAACCACACCAGCAAATTGTGTAGATGTGTCTAACTGCCTCCCAGGTATCTTCTCATGTACTGACCATGGTGTACTGGGTGGTAACATGAAGATCAGCTTCAAAGCTTGCCTGAGGTGCTGGGTAAATCCTTGGATGGTAAATTTAAAGAGAGATCCATGTTGCCATGGCTACATTGCTGTTAACTCAAGCAGGTGAGCTTAGGGATGTCAGCATGATCTGAGGTGATATTCTTTCTTCTTGTGGACATGCTTTTGTATCCTTTTGGCATCCTTCCCCTTGCCAAAGGGCATCAGAGCATCTCCAGTTGGAAGAGGACTCAGGCTGGAGATGGGTAGATGCTGGTGCAGAAGTGAATAGCAGGAGCCTATGCAGATACTCAAATGGCTACTGAGGTCCTACATCCTTATATTAACACAGCAGTGCTATAAATTATACCGAGGTTGGTCTGGACATGAGTTTTGAAGGTCTGAGCTATTCACTTTGGATAAAATCAATTTTTCATCCTATCCTTTTTGGAGGTCAGTTCAGTTAAAAGACCAGCTAAATGCATTCACAAAAAAAAACTCATGTTCTTTTCCCTGCCTTCACTGCTTACAGCTTTCTGTCTTTTTATTCCTCTGGAGTTAAAAATGCAGTTCCTACCTAGCACTGAGCAAGCTGGGAGTCCAACTGCCTTTAGGACACAGGAATTAAAAAGGATCATCTAAACTCATACTAGTTACATTTATTCATTTAAGACAATGGCATCTTGGATGCTCAACACTCTCAGTATGGTTTTGCCAGACTGACACCTCAAAAGACGTTAATGGAATTCCAAAAATGAGAAAGAAATATATCCCTTACAGAAATTAGAAGTAGCACATAAAAATCTATTCTCTTGTTTCAAACACTCAGGAATTTTGCCTGAAACACTGGGTAATATAGATATCAGCAAAGAAGTCAGAACAGGAAAGCTGTACTCAAAGTCAGAGTTCAAATTAAAGTGGCAAGTATGAGTAAATTCTCATTTTGTGTTGCTTAAGAAAATAAGCTGTTTAAACAGTGTTCTGAGGCTACTGGACCATCAATATTTCAGGTCACATTATTTTCAGTTTGATATACACAAAAGAGGTGATATAACAGACTGTGATGGGAAGACAGGTTTGGTCCAACAAGAATAAATGTGCATGGCCAACAAATGGATTGCTCTTCAGTGTATGAAACTGTTGTCTCAAAAATATTTTGCTTTAACGACATAAGTCCTTATAAAACAGGTCAGTGAAGAATGTGGAAAAGGTCTGGCATGAGCAGGGATGTTGTAAGGGATTTGGCTGCAAGAAATTTGTTCTCCAAGCTTGTTTTACTGTTCACATTTGCCTTCAGTGGGCTCTTTTTCTACCAAAGCAGAAGTTGAAGGTTAAGGGCTGGCTACTGTAAAGAGTTCCCTAATCTCGCAGGGATACGCTTACAATCTGTAATTTGATTGCTTAGTTAGAGCCTAGAAACCATGGCACAGATTACACCTGAGGATTTCCAGTTCAGCTTTTATTTCCTGTCAAGTGCCCCATTCAGTCTCCACCAAAGGTAACGAGACTCTTTCTCTTCAGCTTCATTGACTTTTGAATCAGGCTGTAGTGTATCCTACTTAAGAAGCCACACTCTTCTATCATCTTTAAAACTGGTTAGGCACAGTTTAATGGATCAGTAATGGCCAAGGGCAGAATAATTAAATCAGTATCTCAGTGGACTTAAGGAATTAGAAGAAAATGGAGATTTATGGAAAAAAATTCATTCTGAGAATGAAAACAATTTTCCTGCAATTGATCTGATATGCAGATGAGTGCACCTTTACTCAAATTCATCTCTCTGCTCTCTTACTTAACAGAGGACTTGACCCCAAACCCATTAAAACAGGGGAAAGACAAGTGTAGATATATCCATAATAATTCACAGCCTTCTAACTCCACATTCACCTTTCCTCATTTTTCCATTTTCATCAAATAATTTTCTCAGTGAATAACAGTAATGCCCAAAAGTGTGCATCTTCCAAGTGCTGTTCAAATATCAGATACTACTGTCCTACTTGCATTACAACACTATGTTTTAGGAGCGTGCTGTTTAACCCAGGACCTTGCCAGCAGTTAAGTGTTACAAACAAGTGGAGAAACTAAAAAAAAAAGTTTAAAAACTTTGTGAATTTATAAGCTCAGCATCCACACTGCATTGTTACCCCTGATTACACAAGGTTCAAAGCCATGGCTATACAGCCAGCAGTATTATATATGTGTTGAATACAACTGATCTCTTAACTTCAAACCATTGTTGTGAATTGGAGGGGTTACCAACCGAGAATAATTCCCCCACATAGAGGCTGTGATGTGGGTAGTCACTGAATGACATATAATGGTACCGTGTTATTCAAGAGTCAGAAGATGGTGTGGTCTTCTGGAAATGTAAATCAAGGCAGCTTTCAAAGTACAACAGAAAAATGCAATCACCCACAAACACATGGTTTTCTTCCAGGGCTACGGTATTTCTGACTGCCAGATCAACCACCTAAACCAGTCTGGACCATTTTGGAGGAAGCATAATACGTTGTCATACATTGCATCTGAACTAGGCTTTTCACTCTTTAATCTGTTTGGCCTCTCTAATCTATTCCACTTAAGCTGGAAGTTTCTGAAGAAAAATAGTTTTAATTTCAAAGGTTGGAATGAAGAACATACTTTATGCTGCCAGTCATGAGAGCCATTATTGATTGATTTGTGCAGTAAAGAAAGCTTAAAGTTGTTAATTGCTGTTTTCTGCTTATGTGTATTTTTATAGTGTGAGCTAACGGAAGAGATGAGGATGGTTCTGCTGAGGGCCGAGAACAGTGCGGACTGCTAAGCAGTAGCATGTGTGAGCAGAAATGAATGACTGAGAAAAGAAGATCTAGCGAGTTGTAATTAGCTTTGAACTACAGCTTCCTCTTCATTTTCAGTCAAATGTGTTCAGAGGAGTATGTGTCTTTTGTTGGGATCGTGCCAAGTAAAGACGGGTGGTAGCATTTGCACGGCAGTGGAGAATGAAGCTGAGCAGCATTTCTAGGTTTCATTCCAAGATATTTGGACAAACATGAAAAACATTTTGAAAGTACTTACGGGCAGAGATTTTCTTTCTCTCTATGTTAAAGTTTTGTTCATTCTTAGGAAATTTTTATTCTGTTCTAAAAAATAGGCTACCTCTTTCCCCCCGCACCCCCCCCAAAAAAAAATCTGGAAAACTCTAAAATAACCATTTTTCTGTTTTAATTTTTAAAGTTCCAGTGGCTTTAAATGAATGTCAACAGGGAAATATGCAGATGGTCACTCTGATTCTTTTCTTAAATAATCCAGACAGCAGAGTATTCGGTGGCTATTTAGGACTGCAGTATTTCCTTCCTTGGCTTCTCTATATCTGAATCCCCTCCACACTGATTCTATTATGTTTAATATATCCCATTGTTCCTCCTTATTAAGGAGTTTTATTTCCTCCCATTGAGTAAAATATTCTAATAAAAGCAAAATTTTTAACAATATAATCTTTTTTTTCCATAGGAAATTATTTTCCATCTCTTGGGCCTAGGTGATTCATTTTATTTTGCCCCATTAATCAGAACATCCTGTTCAATCACTGGTGAAAATGATATCTTGAGCAGAATAGAGCTGATACCAGAGCATTTTTCCAGCTGTATTCTCTTTCCCTCTCCACATCCTCACCAAGATGCCTTTCTCCCAGACACCAGTGGATTTCCCTTTAGAGAGAGCATTCCAGGAATGGAAAACTGTTGACTTCTATTCACTTCACCCAGGACATTTTCAGCTGGAGAAAAGAGAAGACAAAGACCTTTCTCCAAAACTTTCAGGATCTCCTAGTTAAAAATTCTACCCAAATACAGACGATGCACTTATGGATGTCATGAGTTGAAATAAATGTTCCAAGATCTTTCCATCCATGAAGATTTACAAATCTGGTTAAGCCAGTTGCATGAGTCATTACACTCTTAAGAGCAAATAGTAGCAAAGAAAAACTTCTGTTCAATTCCCTTTTGACAGCAAATCCATTGCTGTGATGCACCACAATGTTCATACAGCCTTTGATGAGTGGTTTTACCATTCCAAACTGTTTAAAACACTCACACTCATAAAATATTAAACAACTTTGCTTTCTGCTGCAGGAAAGTAGAGGGAAACTTCCTAATTCATTTGCAAAGGTCTGACTCAATTGCCACATTCACTGCATTACTCAATCAATTCCCATCATACAAAAACTTATTTCCCGCCAAATGTGTCCAAATTAATTGCACAGTTTGGTGTAAAGCACGCAAAATCTATTGCATATAAAAGGACACATGGCATGTGTATTCTGATACTAAATGCATTTTCAAAGCATTTTGAATTGTTTCCAATAAATTATATGTGGATTTTGAACTTTTTCAAAGAAGCCAAGCTCTTTAACCAAGAACTTTATAAAATCTTGTTAAACAAAGTTTTTAAAAATTATACCTTCTAATTACCAACAGAGCTTGCCTCTTAGAATAAACTCAATGTAATGTAAGCTAGCAGTAAGTGAGCTCTCTTACTGCATGAGTTAACCATGCCTAACTTACCACAGCACATGACTTTATGAGTGAGTTCTACAAATCTGCTGTAGTTAGGAAATCCTCCATAAAAACTGAAGTGGAAAAGCATATTCCTTGTCTACATACAGGAATTCATGTATCTCATTCAGATTTCTGTTCTACTTTATTATTTTATGCTTGTGTATTGGCTCCCAGGCCGTTTTCTGTGAAGGCTCACTGGCATCTGGATGTATTACTCCAAAAAGCAGCAGAACTATAGTCTTACTCCCACTAACTTTTGTGAACTAGCCAAAATCAGAGTTGGGCTGAGTTTCAGGCTTGAAGGATCCCCAAGCAGTCGTCAGGTTCTGTCCTTCCTCTCTGCTTGCAGTGATATGGTGGGTTGTAGAGGGTTTCAGCACTGGTTTTAATTAAAATGCTGTACCTGGAATTTACTGTCGCCTGTTCTTAAGACCTGTATGGCAATTTGAGCTTTATATGTGCACTTACTGTGAAAGTAAGGCTCATTTCTGCCTCCTCCTTGGCTACAATTTCTTTACGTGGTATGGGTTCTTCTCCCATTCTAGAACAGAAAGAGTCTTTTTTAGTATGACTGTTATTCTTTGGAGTATTAAACTAACCATTTTAATCCCATGTTGCTAATAAATTTCAGGAAATTCTCTGTTCTTTAATCTTTCCTCTTTTCAGAATATGAGGGAGATTAAGGTATTCACCAAAGTTTTCAACACTTGGCACATTGGATTAAATCACAGCCTAAGCATTCACTTGAAGGAAAATAAGAAAGCAGGTCCCTAAAATTTTCATCTTCATCATATGTTCATAATTAGAAATAAGTGCCTAAAAGCATCAGCTGGTTTACTAGATGTATGTTCACCTAAATTAACAATTAGCAGTAATAGAGAAGGGTGACCAATCCATGTATGTCTGTGAGACAGCAGATGATCCCAACAGCAGCTTTGGAGGTGACCATCAGCTTTGTACCCTCTGCTCGATGTCCATGAGCAGTTACCTGTTTCTCTGTTCAAATACACTCTGACTGCTGGATGTGTACTGTAATTCTCCATCCCTTCTCTTACACCACGTCTATCCACCCTGAAAGAAAAAGAGGTCCTGCTATTCCCAAGGATGCTAAAAAGACTGTGCACTTGTAGTCCTCCTGTAGAAAATATTCCCCTTGTTTAGAATTCAGACTAAATAATTTATAATATTGCAGAACATGACAAACATATGGCCTCTTTTCTCTGAAAAACTTCTGGCAGGTCTGTAATGTTAAAAAAAAAAATACTTTTTCAAGCTTATTCTCTTTTTCTGACTGTTTCTGAATGCCCAGCACAGAGGCTCTGTGTGAGTTACTAGGGTTCTATACAAAAGTAAGTATTCTTTTAAAAATAAATTCAAATTAAATGTAATCCTTTTAGCTTTGCCACTTTTCAAGAGCAAATGTGTAGCAACTCTACAATTAGCTGCCATTTCTTCTCTATGATATTAAAGGAACTCACAGATCTTCAGTTGCCATTGAAACGTCTCTGTAAACTGTGCAACCTTTCACACAAAAGATAATTATGAAGGCGCTAACATTCATTTGACCACAACCAATAAATAATTTATGAACTGGGTGTTTGAAATTATGCAAATATTATAAATACTTTTTGTTGCCTGTACATCTGAGTAAGTATAATTCAGAAGAAAGTGTGCTATGGATTAATAGATTCAACATTTAGCAGATTTGCATTTTTACAGTGTTCTTTTCTTTGCTGGTTCCTACTATCTTTAGTATCATAGCTCGGAAAACAACTCCTGACAATACTGTCTCTAAGTGTATTTGAATATCCTGGCATCCCTATTCATCAGTCTCTTTGATGCTTAAAATATTTTGCCTTCCTCACAGAGCTTTTTATAAAAGGAGAGCGAAGTGCAAGTATCAAACTCACCACAAGCCTTTTGGCCTCCCTTCCTCCTGTATTTATTTATTTTTTTAATATATATTTTATCTGTGTACTGTTTTGTGGTAAAACTAGTTCTAGTGCTGCTGTGAATGTAATGCTAGCCTTCAGCAGTTTGTCTATTGTTATTCTTACTGCTTAAGTGCTGCAAGAACATTGATTAATATACTCTAAAACCAGGACAGACCATTATGGTCAACTGGTCTGACCTTTGGCATGATGCAGGTTGTGGAGTTCTCCCCAGTAATTCCTGCAGCAAGCCCAGTCATATATGACTAATAAACTGTGGTTGCATTAATGACACTTTTTGGCCACCATCCTCTAACCCATGGTCATGCAGAACAAAAGCTCATGTGAATTACATCTGTGGAGAAGAACATTAGAATTGAATGCTTGAGTTTAGCAAATTCATCCATGCCATGTGGCCTATTGTAAAGGTCAGAGAACATTTTTTATGTTTTTGCAGCATTATGGATAATTATTGTTTGATCTTCTGGCCTTCAGTCATACTGACAGAGTGGAGTTTTGCATTATGGTTGTCAAACACAGGAAATATATAT
>NW_010334928.1:0-36197 GCF_000700745.2 Antrostomus carolinensis | reverse complement strand
GGCCGGCAGCGCCCGCCGCCGCTCCGGGCAGATGCTGCCCTCGGTTCCCGCTGTCGTTTCTCTTCCATGGGCGCCCCGGTTCCCGCCGTGGGTCAGGCTGCCCAGGGGGGACCCCGCTCTGCCCCGCACTGCGCAGCAGCCGGTAGCAGCTGCAAACGCGGGTGGAATCTATAAATCTTAGACAACATATCTTTTTTTGTGTGTGCCTACTTTTTACAGAGCATCTTTTAACAGCCCTCACATGCTTGTTCGGGTATTTGGCTTAGGAGTCACCATGTGTCCTGAATTATACAAGCTCTGCAGTAGATGGTGAAATAATATCCCGTTTGGTACAGACATAGCCTATTGTTCTTCTCATAACTTATTGTTAAGTGTTAATCAACCTTAGAATAGCCCTCAGGAGAGAGGGAAGCAAGTTTTTAACCTTCATTTTACAGAATGTAAAGGGAGGTTAACAGAGGATAAGGACGTGCTTTCCTGACTGCAGCCGATGCCCGTTGAAGCCGTGCTGTGGCTCCGGAAACCAAGTGACGGTTCCTCAGCCACAAAGCTACGGACTTATGCGGGGAGGCAGGAGCCCAGGTATTCTCTGCACCATGGGAATAGGAAAAGGGAGGCAAGGTAAGACTCCTGCTTCATTTGAAACTCATTTGAAACACTCATTTTAAACACAGTTATTTTTCCTCATGGTTGGACAAGAGGAGTTCCAGTGAGTTGCAGCTAAGGGTCTCCCTCCCACCCAGAAATCACTGTATCTTATTTGTTGAATGTCTAAACTACCCGATGGCCATTTTTAAAGCATGCCAAGTTCTAGTAAAGCATAGAAAAGAATTGCTAATTTGAAAAAAAAAAAAAAGTAATATATATTAATTATTGTACCAATATTAACCTCCATGTGGAGGAAAAGGTGTTCAGATGCAATGTTTTTGGAAGCCAGAAGCTCTCTGTTAATCATCACAGGACGTAGTCTTCTGGTTAAACTTACACTAGATGTCAAGTTGCCCAAAACTAAACCATTGATTCAAAAGCTTAACATTAACATAACATTTACTAGTCCATGCTCCCCACCCACAACATCATGATATGCAACAGCGAAATTAACTTAGTCCCATCTGAGTAGGCAGCCAGGTGGATGCTTTCCACATACAAAGAGAAACAAAGGCGGGAGGAGGATACAGCACCAGCACTGTCTGCATTGCGCACAGAGCCTGTGTGCTCAGGCTCTTGCATCCAGGGCCAGTTGCAGTCTTTCACCTTGCCAGCTACGTAACTTTCTCCTCCTGGGTCTTCGAGCATTTGTTGTACACAGTGAATTGCCTAGGAGGAAGCACTTGAAATTTGGTTCAGGTAGGGAAGGCAGCACATGTGAATGATAACAGACTCTACTAGCCCTTGTAGATTGTATGATTTATACATTCCCTCAAACTGCAGTGAATGAACATTCTGATAGCAGGCAATATGCTATTGTGCTGTTACTGCTATGCCTTGTCTTTTTAATGAAAGGGTTTATACCTTCAAAGTTAATTAACTCATTTCTCATAATCATTTACACATCTGCTCTGTTTCCAGCAAAACTTCAGTTCCACGTTACTAACTTCAGAGTTATATTAGAAAAAAGAAAAAAAAACAAACCTGCATCAGATATGCTACTTCATTGTAATAACTGTGGAATTGCTAATAATGATGAATTTCATGGGCTGAAATTTGGCCTGTGACTTTGCACCAGTAGCTGCTTTGGAAGGACAGTCAGATAAACATTAGCCAAGAGGCTAATGTTAGCCAAGAGCCGACCCAGTCTTGGGGTATCGCTGATGCCCACCTGGGCACTGTGGCCCCTCTGTCACTGGCAGGCAGCAGTTCAGAGCTGAGGGGGGTCTCCAGTCCACGACTCTATCCACCGTAGCCTCTGCAGCTACCTGGCACCCCTGTATTTTGAAGAGCTTTTTCAGCAACTGCAGGGCCTGTTTTCATTACTGCCGGCCAAAACCCGAGACTGCCAAGGGGAGCGTGAGGTGTTGTGTGGGTCTCCGCCAAGTTCCACTGCATCCCAGTCCTCTGCCATGCTGGTGCTACAGTGTCACAGGGAGGGAGCCAGTGCAAGGGCAGCACTGGGAATGGCCGCGCTTGATAAGACCAATGCAGATGGGGCTGACACCACCCCTGCCCGTGCCACACACAGGGAGTAGTCCCGCTTCCTTCTCCTGGTGGGTGGACGTATTATTTTAATTAAGCAATTATTTTTATAACTATTACGATGTGTGGACATGGCTTGGGAAACATTAAAAGCAAGGAAAACAAAGAGTGTAGCACTCCATCTGCTTTTACCACCACAGCTCAGCAACATGACTGTTTGGGCAGAAGACATAGCTGAGTACTGTTAGTATTTACAGTGGAACACATCACACCAATTTTAGCCTACAAGCTGATCACAGGCACAAGGTTTCATTATGTTAAATGATTTATACTTTTCTGATGCAAAGAACACCACTTCTCTGCACCGAATGCTGCCTGTGAAGTCTGCTTTTCCACTTAAGGGATGCTTTGCAGAAGCTAGCCAATGAAATTAAGGTAAATTTAATTACAGAAAATATAATGTTCTTCAAAAAACCACAGGTCTCTCTCCAACAAGGAAAAAAACAAATAAAAACCCTTTGGCAATGCTGAGGAAATATCTGGGGCTGAGGTGAAAGGGACACAGCTTGACAAGTATGTTGAAAGCTGAATGTGGATTACCCGTGAGTGCAAAAATGAATAAATGTGTTTTATTCCATTATATTAATGAAATGGTTAATTCGGTTGCTATAGCAACAAAGAACAGCCATGCTAAAAAGCTAAAGGGCTATACATAATGCCAGATACAAGGTCTCTCTAATTCTAAAGCTGATTTTCTTAGCTACAATAGAAGTGATGTGTGTTTTCAACATCATTTTAAGCTTTTGCATCAAATCCTCAAGCTAATCCAATAAATAGGCTAGTAGCATAAAATAGCATATATGTTTGTACCTCAAAACTTATGAAAGGGGTTTACCTATGCACAAGCATAAGAAAAGATCCAGAGAGTGCAGCATGGGGCTGTTTTAAAAAGACTGCTCTGCATGTGATGGTGAACCAGCAAATGTGTTACAATTGGAAGCTCCTACAGTTAGGAAGCAGGTGACTGCACAGGAAATCACTGCGGCGCTAGCCTGGACACCAAGACATAATTGTGCTTACTATCCTGGTAGTTATTTCACCTTATGGAAAATAGACTTCATATTCTTTTCACTTGCATTCCACATGATGTTGTTTTAAAATAGTAATTCTTAAAGACTTCAATAAGGAATCCTGCAGCACTTGCTTTTGTTTTAACAGCAAAGTGACGGAAAGGGTGACCCATGCTCTTGCCAGCAGCCCAGAGGACAGGCTCTGCCAAAGCAAAGGAAAGAGGAGTGCCCATTGTGCCCTTCAGAGGGACCTGGGGCAGCCCCTGCACAACTGGTGCTCCCTGGAAAAGGTGCTGCTGGGGAGGGTGACCAGTGCTGCCCACCCCTAGGGCTTTCACCCGACTGGAGCCCTTCCAGTCGCCTTGGCTCCCTTTTGTTATAGTGAGATTTGTCAAACCCTACTCCACTCTGCCTAAAATACATAAAAGAGAATACAGCACACCATAGGAGAAACAGAAGGCACTGATTTCCCTCACTGAACTCGGACTTACAAAATTGGGTGTCACACACCTGTGCAAACATAGTGGGTGACTTTGTCCTGGTTTTGCTAGGATAGAGTTCATTTTCTTTTTAGTAATTTGAATAGCTGTATTTTAGTTTCAGTGTTTCAGTTCAGACTTATTATGACAAGAACGTTGATAACAGTACTGGTGTTATTAGTTGCTGCTGGAGCTCAAGGCCACCGTGTTTGGCTGGTTCACAGCTGCATCAGGACTGGGAGGGAGAAGCGCAGTGAATAGCAAACCCTGAAACTGGCATTTGGATGTGCCAATGAAATATTCCAGATCATATCACGACGTGTCAGAATATTAACCAGGGTTGACCGGAAATCACCCAGGAGGGTGAGAGAGTAGGCTGTGTTTGGCTGCAAGCTGCAAGCAAAAAGGGTGAATCCACCCAAACCACCACAGACTTTTATCTGCAGGCCATCTGATTTTCATGATAACGAGAGTTCAATTCCTGAGAAACATATTTTCTCAACAATTGAATATGAAGATTTCAGTAATGAGGCCTAAACCTGTCTCCAATAAGCAAAAGTAAAAGCTGTGACAGGTGAGAAAAATGTCCTTGAGGATGATGATTAGCTCTAGTTGGTGGTGTGTGGCTCTCATCAGCAATTACCAGTGTGAGTTGCCTACTGGAGGCATTTGATACCGACTGTCTCTTTCTTGGCTGAAGTGCAACAAAAGAGCTTTTGCCATTGAAGGCAGTAATCCTGAGGAGCAACTTTAACTGTATCACAATGTTGAAGTGAAATGTTTGGTCTTAAAAAAGACAAGGCAGATCAGTGGTTGCCACTGTTTTAGTCAACTTGTATGCAAAGCATTTATGAAGATTCTCCTGAATGTTACATAGTACCTTGAAAATAGATGAACAGCTTGAAACTATTTGCTGCCCTGCCCTTGTATTAAAGATCCTAGTTGCCAAATATCTGGAAAGGCCCATGTGATGCAGACAGATGAGCGCTGTCTAACCTCCAGAGCCGGAGGCTGGAAGGCAGTGTCACAGCCCTCCGGCAGAGGAAGCCCCGGCTGTGTAGGGTGCAAAGGCAGCTCTCTGCAGAGCTGGGAATGTTGCAGTGCTGAGTGTACGCGAGAGAGTTGGTATTTCTACAGTACCACAAGGAAGCCCACTGAGTTCAGAGGTATGTTAGCATTTGGCAAAGCGTAGATAAACTGAACAGCTACAGATTTCAGCTGATGAGCCACAGCGGGAGGGACTTTCTTCTGGTTCCAGTGCTCAGTCCAAGTTTATTCACGTATATTGCCCAGCCCCGGTGCCTGAAAGCATCCAGGTAGGCATATCAAGGTAAAGCCTAACAACTTTACAGAAAATTAACAATTGCATTTCCTTGTGGTAACTTTAGTTTGCTTAAACTAGAAGAGGAGACTGTGTGTGTGTCTGTGTGTGTATGTGTTTACTTTGAAGATTTGAGATTGTTTAGGGCTTTATTTGTGCAGAGCTGATACATGCACTTGCTGAGCTGACTTCCACCTTCACTGTTTGGTAGTAATGAGAAGCTCTGTTCCCGCATCGCAAAAAGTCACAACGGGCAGATTCAGACCTCCAAGAAAGAAGAATGGATAAAAGCAGGGGTCTCTGCTCCTGTGCAAGGCCAGTGTGGACATTTGCACAAGACCCAGCAGACTGACCTGAGGAAGACTTATTCAAAACTGATCTGGAGAAATAACTGGAGAGCTTACAGTTCCTCAGAAAAGAAAGGAAATGGCAACAGCAAAGACAAAGCAACCCAGATGGCCCATAAGCAAACTAATTATATGAAAGACCCAGAAGCATCTCTGAAGTTACCAATCCAGCTGCCGAGAGAGTCTGCCAGGTTGCCAGATGTTGTCAATGAAAACCTATCATCTTCCACAGTTCATCAAAGAAGTGGAGCAGCCTGGTGAGTGAAATCTTTGCCAATAAAATAAATAATTTATCTAAAAAAATATTTTCTACTAGGAAACGTTGAAAAATATAAAATTTTAACAACATGCCCAACACCATGTTACAGTAGCTAAATAATGAAACATACATACAGAATATGTTGGCAGGATCTTCTTATTGATACGAAATATCTATGCTTAACATTATATTTCTAAGGCTACAGTTCTGGATTGTGTTAAACAAAGTGTTTTTATGAGGCATGGGGTTTATGGAACTCAATTGGGTTTTGGAAAATTTGCCTTGAATCTAGCAATCACTTTTGACACCTTGAGATAAAAGGCTCAAAGACAACAAAGCTGGAGGAGCCAAAGGTGACAGTAATATGTGCTGGAAGGCGGAGAGACCACAGAAATGACAGTGAGCCACTCTGCAGCTGCTGAGTTACCTCTCCCAGAGGCCACACAGCCCTGTGTCCTCCAAGGCATAACAAAGAGGGCCGGCAATTCTAGACAGGTAACTTGCATTTTCCTCCTGCCAGATTTTATGAACTGAGCAAATGGGTGTCTGCAATGAAGGCTTCCTCTAGCAACTGGTAAAGCTCAAAGCAAGGAGCAGTATACATGCATGTTGGCTTCAATACTCGAGATACAGGCTACCCATCAGATTCATGCACAAAGGCTGGTTTGAACTTTGCTAAGAGAGCAAATGAATATTTAATTTAAAATAGTTAAATTATGTATTTTAAAAATCCCGTGTAATTTTTCAAATGTGGCTAATAATGTTGACAATCCAGTGCTTTGGAAATGTTACGTCTGTTCATCCTAGAGGCCAACAACCAAAGTGCTTGTGTAGTCTGTTAGCAAGGCAAAACATCTCTTTTTCCAATGAACATGTATGGGTGCATTGGGATTCACACAAGCAGATTTGGCAGCTTTTTCAAGTATTTTTGGACTGCAGAGCATATACAGAACATGGGGAGCTTTTACTGTTCAGGAATATGATGGGAATAAGAATGTGCTACTGGAGGATGAGCTATGGCATTTCTATCATAATTTAACTTGACAAATATAGTTTACAATATTTGATAATAATAATCAATAGGACAACGTGTCTAAAAACTACGAGGGTGAGGATTACAGGCTCTCGCCCAGCATGTCTTTAATAATACATAATTCTTTAAATGTGCAACTAAATCACTGAAATATATGACCTTAATTTGGAACCTTTTACACTTTGAAAATTCATATTCCTTTTTTAGTAACTGGCTACAGCATTTGTAGAGTAGACCAGATTTTTCTGATTTGCTTCCTTGGCTCTTGAATGTGCTGAATGGGATGGATTCCCCAAGACAGATGTGAAAAACTTATAAAATCCAGGAACACATCCTTTGTGGCATTCTCCCATGCGTGTTTACACCTTGTCTTACCCAGGTGACTTAAAGACAATCCTGCAGGAGACCTAAATGTGGCCAGTTCTCTGAGTTCCTGCAACACACAGATTTATCGCTGACTGTCAGAGTTAGAAAGTATTCACATTCATTTGCGAAGGCATGTCCCAAAACTGTTATGGACTTGACAGAACAAGAGTGGGGACAGGGTGGGTAATGAGAAAGAAATGTGCATAATATAACCTGTTACTCCTTCTTCAGTAAACAAATTATAGTCTCAATTATAATCTGGATTCACAAAGAACACCTTTACTCCTCCAAAGATTACTTTATAGCTACTAGGGAATACTGGATGTCCTGCAACTACTGAATATCCTAGGAAAAGACCTAATTTTGCTGCTACATTTATGATATACATGTCCTTAGCTACTTAAATTAGGTTTCCTGGCATTGTCCTCTATTTAAAAGCAGCCACACTACCAGAAGTGATATCTTCAGGATAGTAAGGTAATCAAGTCTGATGATACAGCAACAAAAGACTTGGAGAAGCTGGCCAGTTCAGTCACAGGTGGCACACGGCCTCTCACCCTCAGGGTTCATGGTAGGTAGGATACAAAATAAGAAGTATATGGTAACAGCCTGGGAAAGATAGCTACTTTTCCTTGCATTTGCTAACTGAGAACATAAAATGTGACCTGCAGATGATCTGATTTTTGATGGGTTTTTTTTTTCTGCCCCACTCAAGGGCATACTGCCTGTCAGCCATCTCCTCAGAAGTGGTACAAGTGGTACATGCAGAGACTCTCCAAACTTTGCCCCTAACATTCACAAAACAGCTTGTTCTTCCTGTGAGCCTCTGTAGCTCACACAGGATATGAAACTACCAGAAGAACAAGAGCTTTAAAGAACTTTCAGGCAAGTATTTTCTAAGCACTCCAACTATCTGTTCCTGTTTTCATCTGAGTGTGAAAAATCCACAACAATGAAGAGAAAAATTGAAGGATGAAGAGAAAGCTATCAGTGGTGACACTGGGCTTCAAGGGATCTCAGGCTTCAAGGGATCTCATCAAGCAAGTCCAAAGTGTCAGCAAACCAGTGTTGGTGGAGTAAGGATAATAAATTAAATGACACTTCAAAACGTTAGAGTGACACAGATTGCACATATGTGTGCATGCAAGTGTGTGTGTGTGTGGGGGGGGGGGGGGGGGGGAAACAAAAGCAAAAAAAGGGGGGGGGAAGAGATACAAAAGGAAGACAAGTCAAAGGCAGAAAAAGAGGTGCCAGAGAGGGGCAAAGAACATGCTGCATTCTGGATTGTGGGCAATTAATGGAATAATGCACACGAATTAACCCATTAATGATTCCCAGAGTGAATCTTAGGGATCATGAAACACCACCTGACAAACCTCTACTAGAAAAAATCTGTTTAGTAAATGAAAAAAAGCCCTACAAACCAATCTAAGTTGGTTTCAACTTTTATTTATAATTTGATGCACAATTCACAAATCAAGAAACAAAAGTTAAGATATATTTTTAATCAAAGCTTTTGCTGATCACAATACAGGATATAAGAAACTGAATTGATAGATCATTTATTATTATTACTATTATGAAACTAAAGGCTTTATATTCTTAAGTGGAGTAAAGCAGACAGTAACACGTTCATATTAAAAGTTCCTACTGTGAATGAAAAATGGACTAAAACTGAGATATGGCTTAGCAAGACAGACAAATCTGTATTTCTTTTTGATTGTAAAACTATTATAACCATATGTAACCAGTAAGTATGAAGAATTGTTGCTGGGGGAAATAATCTTGCCAGTTTGCCCTATGTGTCTGTGTTTGGCAAACGCAGTCTGCAGGGTGTGTATTCCATTTGCACGTAATCAAATCTCTGACCTGTAACATGTACATTCTGGAACATTAATTGGCACAATTAAAAAGTTATTTAGAGGATGAGCTTGGAGCAAAAAATGTTGTCACATCTCAGAATCCTGAAATGCACCCTGGACTTCATAATAAGCCAGTTTAACCATTTTTTAGAGAGATGTTATGAGTGTTCACTGGGGGGGAAAGTAACAATCAGGCTACCCGTGCAACGCACAAATCTGAAGAGTCCAGCATGTGTCAGCACACAGCAAATTTATTCTATAAAGTGACTAGTGTAAGAAAGAATTAGAAAGGATTATAAAAATACACTGCCATATGCTGTAGTAGTTGTAAGTGATTAATCCAGTTCTTAAATCCTATTTTAAACTCCTTTTCATTTCTTCCCATAGCAAAATAGAAGCCACACTGCTTTGTTTGAATGCTATGTAGTTAATTACATCTTCTAAGAAACTCTTTTAAAACTAAATGTAATGTTTAATTACAAAATGTCTCCTTGAAAACAGTTAGCTTGTACATTGATTTGTAGTTCATTAAAAATGCTTTCTTAATTATATTTACAGCCAGAAAATACATAGAGATTAAAGAGTCTATAGAGAAATTTTGAAATTACAGCATGAACTGTAAGGAGAAAGTTACACTTCAAATAGTGGATAACTGACAGCCATGACTGACTAATTGCTGCCTTTCTGTAATTTCAAAACTTAATTGTTGTAAAAATAATAATTGGAAAACACAATGTTCATTTGTAACGGCTATCAATATTACATATTTCTATAAGAGCAGATTTTCAAGAACTAATTAGAAAGCAAATCAATTGTATCAAACAAGTGTAAAGTTCACATTAGCTGTTGGACTGATCACCTCAACACACGGGGTTCACGGCTAAGGGCAGCCCGCGCTTTGGTTCGTAGGGTGTTGTCCTGGAAACCATGCGGATGCAGTCGATAACAGGGCAGACGCTGAGACACAGGGTGCAGCCTGTACAGCTGTCGGTAACCGTGGGCAGGTGGGTTTTGGGATCAAACTGGATAGCCTGCGAACGGGAATAAATGTTATTGATGTCACTCACGGAAAAGGTCAAAATTGCTCCCATTTTAGTGTTTGCATTTCCTGTGCTACAGCACTTGGAGACATCTTAGTGTGATTCTGCACTGCAGCTATAGCAACTGTTCAACTGGCAGGGAACAAAACAACCCCCTCTCCTGACACTTTAAAATTAGAAATATGGGCCAAACTATACCTCAGCAAAAGCTCACGGGTCATGAGGGCTGGTTAGAAAAGGAGGAGTTTGGCCCATGGTGTTTAAACTCCCAGAGGGATATTTCTCCTTCGTATAAAGGAAATATTTTGTAAGACACCAATTTGCCAGGGTTGTTGGTTCACAGGGAACACCAGACCGTGCCTGTACAGCTTCAGCACAGTGCTGGCCACAATGCCTTCTTTTGACTTTCATTTTCAGCACAGCATAAACAACATAATTTAATAAACAGAAGAGAAAAACAGCTCGCTGTGCCTCGTATGATTATTTTCCTTTGTAAATCTTCGAAAGGGATATCTGGGTTTTGGGCAGGCAGAGCTTGCTTTAATTCTCACCTTTTCATGCAATGAATCCTCATTACCAATTAGGGTGATAAGTGTATTTGAATGTGAAATAACAATTGCAGTCTCACTGAAATAAGCTTCTAGTATAATGGAAATAGCAATTAAAAGCAAAAGCAAAAGCATCACACAACCGCAAAGGCTTCAGTAAAAGTAAAAAATAAAAATAAAAACACTGAATCTACTTTTAAGAGTTTTAGGAAGGAAAAATCATGCCTGGAAGCTGAACTCTCACTTGTCTGCAAACAAGTGGTGCCTTAGCAAATCTCCCTAACCCTAGCCCAAGTCAGCAACTGGGGGAGCCCGGGAGGAGATGGGAGGTACTAGGTGATGCGCAGGTTGGCTCCAAAGGCAGATTGGTGGCATTTGGGGTTTCACTACTAGGTAAGCAGAGAAGTTGCTGAGGCAACCAGCAAGGGCATGAAGTAGATACTAACTGCCCTGAAGTTTTAGTTTAGCTTGTGCACAAAGAGAGCTTTGGTTTGTGAGTATTTAAGAAAGACTCCTTCTTAAATTAAGGAAAGTTTTTCTGTTAGAGTGATACAAAGTGATAGCTCTGTAAAGCAGCTTGGTTATGTTTGAAACAAAGAGAGGCATAAAGCATATGCTATTTTGAAGGGGGAGGTGGTGTTTGATTTCTTTGCAATTAAGAATTTACTTGCAATTCTTTGCAATTAATTTCTTTTCAATTTCCTTATTTAATAAAGGAAAAAAAAAAAACTTTTTTTTTTCTTTTTTTTCTTTTTTTTGTGCTTAGGAAACCTCCTGGGCCTTTAAACTTTTGTTTTGGGGCTTATTTTTTTTTCAGTTACAGAAAATAAAGTTTTACTAAATATAAACACAGTCTTTTGCTCTCCAAGCACTATATTCTCCCCTTCACTGGGAAATCTGATGGAAGGATAAGAGGTGAAGATTGCAGTGTTGAGAAGAAATTTAGACAGTTAAAAGGCTACTGTAGTAATCTAATCTGGTATAAATGCAGCATTAATTTTCTCATATCAGTGGGAAAAAAACATGTCTACCTTTGCTCTGACACACTTGTTTTAATTGCAGGATTTGATTTTAAATGGGAAGACTTCTCTCTTTGACTGTATGTAGTTAAATTCATCAGACCTACTATTGATTAGACTGAATTAAGGATAAACAAAAGGTCATGGTGCCCAGAGGAAATTTGGTACTCAGTTAAAATACTGTTTCTGAAAACCTAGTCTCAGACTGGAAAAAGTCAGGTAGGAATTATGGCTTACTGCATATTTGATTCCATGGAGGTTATGCTAGATCCTATTTTGGTTTTCTAAAAGAACGAGTCCTCCTGTACTGCCCTTTTTACTGGAGACCAGTCCATCAGCTCCAGTGGACATGGCAAGGAATGGCACATAGAAATGCTTCATACAACTTACGTTACTGTACTGAGCGGAAATCAGAGAAATACTTCGCTGCAAACTTTGAGCCCCAAAGCTCAAAATTGTGTTATTTTCTGGTCACAATGATTTCTGCAAACTTCAACCTGCTGCTCTAAGCCCTGGCAGCTATCCTGGAAAAAGGATTTGTACCTCAATTAAATCAAAACAAAAACCCACCTGCTTGAAACCTGAATTAGTTCAAGTTCAGTTATGCTGAGGGAACAAGGACTAGGTTTCTTAAAAAGCATTTGGCAATAAGAACAGCTCTTGTCTCCCCGCATCCCCTTGGTGGGAAAGGATGTATTCTTCTCTTTCTCCCTCTTGTATTTGAAAACCATCAAAGAACTACATTTACTGCCATCTGACTTGGATCTCCTTAATTTTCTTCCTCTTAAAAAAGAATCCCACTTGCAGTTCAGGAGAGACTGGGAGAGTGACCCAGAATGAGCCAGTGAGATGATGTACACCCTGCATAGCCCTCCAGAAGAAGTCATGCTGGGTGGTCTCATTGCTGGGCAAACAGCTCAGGCAGGGCTTGCGTGGCATAGCCTGGGAGCATGCTGGGGTTTGAATCCAATATTTTAGACATCTGTTTTTACCACCTGCTCATTAACAGAAGGTGGATTCTTTTCTTCTCAGCAGCAGAAAGATAACTCATTGTGCCTCTCTGCTAATTACAGCTGTGCTCTTACCTGGTAGCCAGAATCATTACAGGTCATGTAACATTTGCCACAGTTGATACACATTTCCTCGTCAATCAGAGCCACAACTTGCTCTGTATTGCAGAGCTCACCATATGTTCCAATATACTGCAGTGCTTCTCCAATTACATCCTAGGAAAAAAAAAAAAAAAAAAAAAGTTATTGACTCATTTAGAAGATACCTAAGCAGTTTCTATAGCTGCAAAGGAGCACTCCCTAGTACTTTAATATGGAAGATTTGGCCATGCACTGTGATGATGTTTAGGATTTTTCTTATAGACTTGCAAGTTGCTCACCTTCATACCTCCTGTAAAATATGATGAATGCTCCATACTGGAACATTTTGAATGTAGGCAGCACTGGAAGTATATATTTGTACACAACCGGTTCTACAAAGAGGTTACACATTAAGTACTTGATTTTGAATGTGCCGTTACTGTGTGAATCTTCAAGGAACAAATTGGAGCACAAAATAAGAGACATATTCAACAAACAATTGGATTATCCTTGGTCATTTCTTATTAGCATAGATTTAAGAATTCATAGAAAGAAAATAAAGGGGTATGACAGAAAGAACAATAACTGCTTTTCTCTCTTTAGTAAGATGTGCAAATGACATGATCATCAGTTTATTGCAGTAAGCTGTGGGTCTAATTCTGCAAGTTTTGATTCTGTTCTGTTAACTTCATAGGGAGGAATTTGTGGCATCAACCTTACACATCCGTGCTGCAAAAGTGAAGGTGTATGGCAGGACAGTGTGTGGGTACATACCACAAGGGGAAGACATGCCCTTTAAAATAAGTTGTTGGGGACCTACCTGATGCAAATCATTTCTACTTTACATCAAAGGAAACTGCATAGTTCAGTGGCAGTTCAGCTTCATTGAGTCTATGGTAGAGATGAGACAGGTCCCAGGTCCTTTGGACTACAGCTATTCCTCAATTAAATTAGTTTAACTTGTGGAAGTATAGCACAGATGATGAACACGACTGCATTTTAAAAGATTCACTCTGTGGTACTGTATTGGTTGTCTGGATATTTAAAAAAAATACATTTTACTTTTGCTTTAAAAGGGGTATAACTGTTAAGTATTAGAGAAATCTCACTGAGTGATAGGAGAGCCGAGCTGGCTTCAAAGTCATTCTACTGTAATAAACCAAGAAGTCATCATGATTTTGATTATGGAATTTGATCCAAGTCAATTGAAAAATGCTCAAGATCAAGCCAAATACGAGACACAGACAACTCTGCCCAGAATTATAAGCTTCAAAGCATTTACCTTTGGTCTTGCATCACCAAAAAACATGACAATGATTTCTTTTTGTATTCTGTTTCTCAGTATTTTTTGAAGCAATATTTACCTTATTCCTATCAGTCAAAAAAAAATATTCTGAAATTATTAGCAATCATTTTAAGTGTGTAGTAGCATGATATATTTAACCTGTATAATTTATAATTGCATACAATGCTCTATATATTGTTTTCAGTTCTCATTGCAGAAGAATCAGATTACAGTAACTTAGATTTTAATTTCATATCTTATTTTGGGCAGCCTTACTTTCAAACAAACTAAGCATCCCTAATTATTCCTATGCCACATCAGAACAATAGGGTAATATGGCTTTTTAGCTTTATGGCTAAAGGAAAGCTCTGCTACATGAATTAAATGCAAAAATGTGTCCAACCTTGTCTTCCTGAGTCTGCTGAGAACTTGCAACAACAGCTCGACTTCCTGAATTAATGACTCCTGTTCATCTCAGTGTAGTTTTAACTTTGAGGCCTACCTAGCCTTCAGCACATAAATTATAACAGTACTTTATGCAATTAGACAAATTTCTTTCTTTGATGGATGCAGTGTTAGGATCTATGAAGTTATTCTTAATGACTGTTGAGGTAGGAAATTCAACCACATCCTAAGCCCAGGAAGAAGGACAGGGAAATTGTACTCTTTTCTGGATCCAAAACCACTCAAATGTTTTCTGTCTGACAATGTGAAATACCTTGGTTGCATTCAGTCAATGCTAAAAGCCTTCCAATTCTCCTCAGCAACATGGAGAGAACATTAATGCTCTTCCAGCATAAAACAGCTATGGCACATTGCTAAAGGCAGCATGATGAGTGTGGACAGATGACTCTAAGTGAACAAGTTATCACAGCTTAATGAGTTAGCACTCGTCAATAGAGCTGTGCAAGCTGATTATGTACATGGTCCAAATTCACTGCAAATTTGAAGTAAAATCTGTTTGCTTAAACCACTGTAAAAGGTCAATTAACTGCTATGAAAGTGTTTCAGCTAATACTTTTTACTTCGGTGTTGCAAAGGACTAGACTTAAACACACAGCTCTTTATTGTACCTCCACTGATGAACTACAATATCTAACTCCATCAAATGTGATCTCTTAGAAACTGCTCGCACCGCTGTATTTTCATTTGCATTGTTTACTCAGAAAAGTTCATGGATTTAGTGGGAATTGCTCAGCAGTTTTCAGGTTGCTACAGTTCTCATGTTTCTGCAGTCTTCTGTATCAGTTGAAAAATTGTAGTTGTAGAAATCAGCTCTAGCTTGTTTCAAGTCTCATATAGACTTGTCTATATCACACCTGCTACAGTTTCAAAATACATGTGTCTTTGTGTGAT
Organism: Antrostomus carolinensis; assembly: GCF_000700745.2. Classification (NCBI taxonomy): domain Eukaryota; kingdom Metazoa; phylum Chordata; class Aves; order Caprimulgiformes; family Caprimulgidae; genus Antrostomus; species Antrostomus carolinensis. Next base: position 20,988 of record NW_010334928.1, on the reverse strand, counting down.
CTACTGCCCTCAGCAATATTAAGTGTCCTATAACCCTCTCTTTTGTGTATATAGCCCCCAAACATTCCACTTGTATGTCACAAATGTCATCTGGAAGTACTGGTTTGTGTACTGGAGAATTTGAAGAAATTATGTAAAACCTGTACAACATAGAATGAAGTAGCTTTCCATGGCCTGCTCCTGTTGTAAAAGTATCAACACGGGATAGTGAAGGACTTTTTAATTGAATAAAAGGAGATGTTTAAATGGTATAGTTGATTAACAATTTTCTTAGGGAATTTCTGGATTCACATCTGTATTCTTTAAATATCCTTAACAAAACCCACAAAGCTCAAGCAGGTTGCAGAGCTGGGCTACTCAAATAATCATGGGATGGAGGGCCTTGCTTATGAGAGAAGACAAAAAGAGCCTAACAAGAAGCTTAGCCTAGGAGATGAAGGCAGAGCAGGACTATGATGTCTCTTTTTATGGAGGGAAAAGAGCTATTTAAGTTGAACGACAATGTTGGCACAAGAACACGATTATAAGCCAACCATGAATAAATGTAAAGCTGGAAATTAGAAAAGGCTTTTTTAAATGGGAAAGGAGTGAGGTGTTTAATAGCCTTACAGAGAAGCAGCTAGGGGACAGGAGGGAGACATTCCAAGGTTTGGGATAGCATTAGATAGATAATTCAGGAAATGGTTGCTTAGAAGAACACTATCAAAATAGATTTTTCCAGTTACAAACTTACAAAGCGAATAACAAAAACAATGCATATAGCATGGTGATTTCTGAATTTGTAACCCAGTCTCACTTCTCACATCTCACAAAATACATTTTCGGGGACTCAGAATCCCAAATAAGGAGGATGATGGCATTTTAGAGGCCTGAAAGTGATTTCAAAAGACTGTGTCAATGATTTACTGCTCATTTACACTCCTGGGTGTTATGTCTTTTAATTACTTTTTTCTCTCAAGCAAAAACTGTATCTTTATTCATCTGCAAAGTTTCAAGACTTTATTGACTAAAAAAGTAATGGTACTTAAAAGATGTTTTGCAGGTGCACTCTTTTACAGCATCTCAAGCTATCTCAGAGCTTCTTGTTTCCATCAAATCATAAACGTTTGGAACAAAATAAACAGTGCAGCAAGAAATAATCAGCTTTCACTGTTTAAAGTGCAGTTACACTCCAAAAAGCAACTGTCTAAAATGGCACTATGGGATTCCACACTTGGTATATCTCAATGGCCTCCGGATCAAATTTGCACTGTTTACAGTATAATGGTTTTTTTGCCAACTGCCAGACCTGCAAATAGAAGCCAGGTTCTGAAAGTCAAGCTGTGTTCTTTCTGGCTTACACATTACCAGCAGCAATTAAAAAAAAAAAAAAAAAAAAAGCTGGAAGTTAAATTTTGTACTAAGTTACACCTTTGCAATCTCTGGGACCTAGAATGCTCGTTTTGATTACTGCTGTGCTGTCCCACTCTTCTCAACAAAATAGTACTGAACAAACTGGCAGAGGAATTTAGTCCTGTGACTAGAACTGGCAGGGAATTCAGTTGCTATGGAGAGAATGAAAGCAGAATCCATTAGTTTTATGTTACTAATGAGTACAGAAAAAAATTAATTTTGTCACTAAGCTAGGCAGATGTGGTTTTGAGTATACACAAGGAACAGATCTGTTCAGTAGGATATTATTTTTATTACTGTAGCTGCATTTTCAGTGTTAACATATCAAACATTTTATGGTGATTAGATTTTCATTAGTCATCATATCAGTAAACTTATATTTGTAAATACAATTCATGGTTCAGGTATGACTCCTTGTAGACCTGCTGTGTCCATCTTCATACAACCCACACTTTAAAAGATCACACTGTGCTCTAGAGATGATGAACATCACAGGTCTCATTAGATCATTAGAAAGCCATACACAGTGCAAGTACTATACCTCATATAGCAAGTTTAAACACACATGCTTGCCTCTTATTGTGCATTTACAGTAAAATGGCTAACAAAAATATGAATCTTATTAAAACTAACTTTGCATTGAAAGATTACAGATGTTTCGCCAATAGTTAGAAAGGTTAGCTCTGGTATTTAAGGACCTCTAAGCCTTGTTTCAGTAAAGCAAGTAAAACAGTTGCAGTGGTAACTAATGAAAGACTTACAAAATAACTCAAATGAACCTTTACTACATGCTTCAATATGGCTTCTGTATGAAAACTATGCCTCATGAATCTATCACAATTCCTTATGAAAACTTTGATGCAATAAATGCAAAAAAACCACACAACTGGTAAATTTTATGTTTCAATAGGCCTCTGACACAGGTCTCTAACACAAGAGAGTTCTAAAATTAAGTAGCCATGAAGTGGTATTGCAATTGGCTAAAAAAAGGAAAAATAAAGAGCTGGAATACAATGATCAATGTTCAGAAAAGGCAAAACATTAACAGAGTAAAGTGCCTCAATTTTCCGGTTTAGATATAATGCTGTTTAATATGCTTGCGTGTATTTCAGGAAAGATTTGAACCAGAAGACCATATGGTTGATAGAGATTTTAGTTTAAACTAAATTAAAAAAAACAAAAACAAAAACAAGGAACTTCATGGGTATTTTATAAAACTAGATGAACAGGTACTATCATGGTGGAAAAATGCAGTTTGACAAACAGCATATCAAAATAAGTTACTTTCACTTGCCCACAGATACTTTCTATGTAACAGAAAGCTGCAAGAGAAAACAGTAGGAGACACCATGGACAGCTCACCATAACTTCTGCTTCACGTGCTGCCCTGACAAGAGACAAGCGAACTGGCAAGATGTTAAGGCAGAAAATGTTAATCAGCCATGATCTGGAATACATAGTCATTCCAGTTTTACATACAGTAGCACAGTGCCCTTCCTCTTATGGGCTGCTAGAGCAATGGCAGCCTCAAAGACAGATCTAGACAGACTGGAGCATTGGACAATGATTAATGGGATGAAATTTAACAAATGCCAAATTCTGCACCTAGGATGGAGCAACGGTGGGCACCGGTATAAACTGGGAGAGGAATGGCTGGAGAGCAGCCCTTCAGAAAGGGATATAGGGGTGCTGGTTGACAGCAGGCTCCATATGAGTCAGCAGTGTGCCCCAGCAATTCTGAGCCCCACAATTTAAAAAGGATGTTGAGGTACTTGAAAGCATCCAGAGGAGAGCAACAAAGCTGTTGAAAGGCCTGGAAGGAATGTCCTATGAGGAGAGCTAAGGAGTCTGGATTTGTCTGGTTTGGAGAAAAGGGGGCTGAGGGGTGACCTCATTGCTCTCTACAGCTTCCTGAGGAGGGGAAGTGGAGAGGGAGGTGCTGATCTCTTCTCCCTGAGATACAGTGATAGGATATGTAGGAATGGTTAAAAGATGCCACAGCCTAGGTTCAAACTGGACATTAGGAATCATTTCTTTACCAAGAGGGTGGTCAAACACTGGAACAGACTTCCTAGAGAGGTGGCCAATCACAGAATCTCAGAATCAAGCCTGCTGGTGTTTTTAATAGGCATTTGGACAATGCCCTTAATAATACGCTTTAACTTTTGGTCAGCCCTGAATTGGTCAGGCAGCTGGACTAGATAATCATTGTAGGTCCCTTCCAATGGAAATATTCTATTCTATTCTATTCTATTCTATTCTATTCTATTCTATTCTATTCTATTGCAGAACCACTTGAGGCAGTCCTTCTACAGTCAGAGCAGGGAGGGAAAAAGGAGGTTTGAACTCTAGGATTTCTCCCTATATCTGAAGACTGACTTAAATGTGCTTAAACTGCCACATGAAATGAGAATTCTCTGAGGTACTGTGATAAAGAAGGGATCATTACAGGCTACTGCAGGAGAGATTATTGCTGTGATCCATGTTGGAGTAAATAGTTGGGAGAAGCAGACTTAGAGTCCCATAAATTATAGGGACCATATGCATAGTTCCACCTGAAATACGCAACAGCTCCACGCTGAAGATTACAATATGGTCTTTTCAGGCAGGCAAGCACAAGCTGAAACTATTTATGCTGAACCACCCAGATACATGCCAGGAAGGATCCAAATGGTACACCATTATGGCATAGTAGAGCTGTGCCTAGATCAATATACCTCACCTCTCAAGAGTATTTTATAGATTAAGCACAGCATTGGAGTAAATGTGGCTAGATGCCTCCCAAGGTGTTGGCTTCCTGCTGGGTGCTTCTGGCATCAGCATAAAAAGACTTGCATATATGTATGTGCAAAAGACCATGTAAACATCTGTACACACAAGGGTGAAAAATAGTTCAAACACAAGGAATTTAGGCTTGAGGATCTCTATGGATATTTTTCCAGCAGGTGGAACAACATGTCCTGCCCCAGCTAAACTGACAAACTATGGAAGAGCTATGCCGGAGTGTTTAAAGTACCAAACAGGCCAATCTCTACAGCAAGACTTGTGGAGTGAAAAAGGAAGAAATAAAATAAGTAGATAAATGATGACTAAATATTATGGTGTAGGTCCTAGAGGACAAATAACTAAATTATTAGGAAAAAACCACAGGAATGTATAAAGAAAGACATTAAAGTAATAACAAGGTAACCTGAGGTAGGCAAAGACATGTGTGGGAACTGTACAAAAATGCAACTGAAAATAAAATATCCAGGACACATATCCACATGCGGCAGAAATTCTGATGTTATGAACAAGTTAGAAATAACTCTACTGATTATCAAAGTATGCCATTTTAATTAATATTGAAAAATAGAGAAAATAAAGAGAAAAATCACAGGAAAAGCCATTGAAAAATTAAATTAAATTTTGGATAATCACTGAGGGGTTTTAAATCTATAAAAAAAGGCATTTTGGCAGCATGTGGAATTTAAACAAATGTTGGAATTTACATATTACCAACCCAACAGCCGATGAGACAGATGAGTGAGTTCTGGGCAGGCATCAGGAAATTTACAGCAACCCTCCAAAAATGCAACCAGCCAAAGCAGGGATCATAGCTCTTTCAAGGACAACTATCTCTCAGGTTCAATCAGCTTTCAAGAATACCTCTTCACTGCTCTAGAGAACTAGAGTTAGGCTTGGATTAGCTATAAGAGCTGACCATTCCCACCCCCTTGATATCCTAGTCTGAACTAACAGAATGTATCCTCTTCTCTGTCTAGAGGGTCAGCCAAGACAGAACTACTTGGAGAAGGTCTGGGATTTGTAATTCTACATGTGAAAACTTCTTGGACAGTTACAAATAAATCACTCAAGTCTGAGCTCCTCTGCCTCTTGCCATGGAGAATTCCTGACCAGGGAAGGGTATCAGGTAAGTCACCATTTTTCATTAAGCTTCACTCAGCTTCTGTAACAAATATTCTGAATCTTCCTGAAAGATTTTCTCCACAATATAATAATAGATGGATCTATTAATAACAAACTTTATTAAAATTTTCTTTGTAGTGGCAAGTTCCCTACTTCAAGCAAAACCCAGGTATATTCCTATTTCTTAGTGGGCATCTCTCATTGCTGTTTTTCTCATCATGGTTAAAACATTCGCTTCGAAAGAGATGGTCAGAATGAAAGACTGTCAAGAGATAGCTTTGGTGGTTCCCACCTTCTTCTAATGGCTTTTTTAGTCTCCTTCAAATAAAAGTGTGAGAAAGAGGCTGACCTGATTTCTCTGTCCGAGAAGCTCCTCATAGACACCACACAAAAGTATTGAATGTCTTTATAAACAAAAGGTTTTGGTTTTGGGAATTCATTTTCCTCTTCCTTGCAGTAGGGCCTCTTATCTTCTTTTTAATCTATCTCCTACTACTTGGTTCTTTTTTGCTTTTGTACTTGGAGTTAGGCTTGATAAATTATTGACCTCAACTTTTTATTTATGTTTTTTTCAAGTCTTTATGCTTGTTTTTCCCTCTTGCTAAAGTTTTCCTTCATTCAGTTTATTCGCTTTTCGATGGTATCAGTTTTTTTGTTTTCTACTGTTTTTTCAGAAGCAAGCTATCTCATTGAAAATGCAGTTATTGGTTGTTGCTTCTTCTTTCTCTTTTTGCCTACATCAATACCCTCCCTGCAAAGAGAACAGAACCATAAAACCTCTGAGGTCGAGTAGGCTTTGAGAATGCTCATCATAGTGTGGAAAAAAAAAAAAAAAAAAAAAAAAAAGATTGCTGTTCTTTGGAAGTTTTTGTATACATAAAGAAGGGAACCTCAGCACAAAAGGAGGTGGGTGATTTTCAATAGTATGACATAAACCAAAATAAGCAGTCTAAAAAACTGAGAGATATCTACAGAAGAGGCAAATTATTTAACTTAAACAGGAATATGACTTAAAATTTCTCCTTGGCTGATTTTGCAATTCTACCAGTCAACTTGGAATACTGCATGTGTTGGTAAGCTGCAAAATTCCCTTGGGAATTATGTGTTATTCTGAGCCACTGCTCATAATGTATTTTATGTTTGGCCTTATTTTTGCAAACAGGTCTGATCATACAGTGAAAGTTACCTATCTGTAGATATCTTGACATTCTCACATTTAGGAGGAAGACAGTCAAGAAACTCAACAAATACAATTTTCACACTGCTTAAAGGGCCTACATGAGAAACCTGATTTAAAAACAAATATATTTTTGCCTGCTTCTTTTTCTATGCAGACATGAAGTTTAAGTAAGGTCTACAGTGAACACCTAGAATAATTAACTTCTGATGTTTCATTTTATTGACATTTATTGGCTACGTAAGGGAAGGGTAAAGCTCCAATGTATGGATTATGCAGTAGATGGGGTTACAGGTTTTATTTTCACCTTGACATTTACTCATTGTAGACGGTGGATCAGCTATGCAGACAAACATTCTCCAGCTTTAAAAATACAGTCTGAAAACCTATGACACAGCTTTCATATGTACTGAACACCAACCTTTTCCACTGATCCAAATGAGAGATGGAAGTATTTAGCACATCGCAAGTAATCAAAAGCTATCATGCAAAACTGAGCTCATACTGTAGCAAGTCAAACTGAAATAGGTTGTTAACAGTGATACTTCATTCTTCAAGGCATTACCCATGCCTTGTTCTACAATTACTATTCCATTGCCTGAATATCTTCATTTTGAAAAATGACATTAGGGAAATACCTATGCATGTACATCACAAATCATTTCCCATCGATTTTGGTTAAAAGCTAGAAAGTCTGCATAAATAGTTGTCTTTGATGCCCTCTAACAAGCTTAAAAGCAGTAATAACCAACTCAAACTGCTAGAAATGACTGTGCATGTCAACTGCCTGATGGCTGATAATTTCTTATGCGTAAGCATGTATTTTTGTTACCTTGATTGCTGGAATAGGCTTCTTTGGAATGAAATGCTTTTTCTTGGGAAGCACAGCAGCCATGCTCTGTTCCTTCAGTTTAATCTTGTTCTCAGCTATTATCTTTTTGCGTTGTTCCAGGTAAGGCCCAAAACTGGGTAGTTTCTGAAACAAAAATCAGGAAACATGATTATGTTCAAGAGCGGGTGTAACAAAAAGGTGAGTCCAATCCCAAGGGTGAGATCCTTAAGTCCTTGCTGAGCGCAACTTGCTTCTTATTCAGGAAGCTGAAATTGAAATCAGTGACACAGTACCAGAGTGAGAGGTGAATAAAAATCAAATATGAACTTCAGGATCTGACTTTAAAATATATATTGAATATTAAAATATTAATACACTACAGCAGAAAAATAGCTGAATTGCAGGTCAGCATCCAAGAGTCATCTATTTCCCCACTGCATACTTGCTTATATATAAAAATGTATCATGTTAAATAATTCAAATATGTAACTTTATTTCTATAGTATGTGGAAAGGTAGCATAAAACTATCAGTTTACTTAGAAGGGTTCCAACAGTGTTTAAGATTATTTATATGGATATCTGAATATATCAATATATATTTTAAAAGCTCACAAATATGTATTTTTCATTCTGGTAACAGAAGGCTGTCTTGACCTGTCAAAGGAAGGCTAACAGACACCAAATGAACTGAAACATATTCTAATCTAATTTACTTCTATGTCCCCCTTGCAGTTTTTTTCTGCAACATTTAATCCTTGAACCCAATTAAGGAAACTCTAGAGGAAGATCTCACTGAATTGTAAAACTCATGTCTCATGTAAGAACTTGGAAGTGCTGGTTCAAATTTCATAAAATACTCAGCTTCCTGAATGAAAAAGTCCCTTTGCTTACCTAGCAGAGATATGGATAACTGTATTGTGCCACAATCACAGACTTAGGTGAATGAAAAATGGAGAAAACATAGATTTTTACTTAATGCAAAAGGCCATGCCCTTCTTCCCCTGAAACTAGTTCCTTCTTCTGCAAAAGTATTTTATCCACCTAACTAAACCCTGTTCAGAAGCTACTGCAGTACTGCAGAAACTATCAGGTAGTAACAGGGGATACATAGCCTCAGCAGTTCCTAGCATTAACTCACGCTAATAATACAACCTCAAAGAGCATATCAAACAAGATACAGTACTGCTGTGGTTATCAAATTTTTAACAGGGAATTTCAATGTGAATTTTAAAAACAGAATTATTTAAAAATTTAGAAATTATTACTTTTTAAAATGAAGTAAATCCAGAAGAGGTTACCCTGCTCTTCTGCTAATCCTTAGGAGAAAAATTCCTCAATGAGCTCTGTCAGTCATGATACCCAGTATACCCAGCCTTGGAACCTCAGGCTTCTTGTTATGACAAATAAAAACCAACATCCAACCTTAGTCTTCACTGTGCATTGCTGTTTTCCATCGAGAAATTGATTAAATGGAATCTAAAATAATTAAAGAAACACCTAGGTCTTAGTCCAGGCTTGGGCATTCACAATGAGCTTCCACTGACCTGAGAGAAGGTGACTGTGTGCCCACAGAAATGGTCTGGTTATTTTATGTTTGGAGTCTAGTAGTTCACAAGCAGCCAAGCCAAAGTTCATCAAACAACACTGAAAACCAGAAATCTTTTCTATAACAATAAATAATACATGAAAATGTAGCCTCAGGAGCTTAGGAAGGACTTATTGATGGTTCCCCTTATGAGTAATGCAGAGATATAGGGAACGCTTATTGTTCAGAGCTGTGGTTTCAAACATTTTGGAGTCAAAGGCCATATGAAATGGCAAACAGTATTTTAATGAAGTGAGTTACAGGATATAGCAAAACTGGAAACATGTTGAAATAACTTCTGAAGAGATGGATATTTAAGAGAGCTTAAAATTAAATAATCTCTAATGATTGTAGGGAATATCTTCCTAAACACATGAGGGATTTAACAGCACAATTCCCAAAGAAAGCACAAAAATACAGATATTTGAATGTCACTAAAGGCTCCATACACTGTTATCTTTGTCATATCAACATCTGCCTAGAAAAAAACAGTATGAATATGTGGATCATAGTAAGTCCTTAGAAGATTGCAACAAGCACAGTAATTAGATAATTCTTGTCTACTTTTATATATATGTGTATCAGTGATGTCTATAGCTGCATTATTTGTATCCCTCTGTCTCTATGTGTTTCTATTGGAGGGATAACATCAAGAATGGAGCCAAAATAAATATATTAAGTGGCATTCTTTTTTTTTTTTTTTTTTTAATTGCATTACCACAAAACCGGAAGCTTGAAATTCTGTGCTGGAGTATTTTACAGAAAGAAAGGAAAAATCCAAATCCTTCCCCCTCCACCCCCCAAGACTTCCAAAAGCTGCCTTTTAACTGATGAACTGTATAAATCTCCAGCAACATTGTGATTTTTGTTTCAGTAGTTTCTCCAGGGATTCGTAATTGATGAATTTATTCTCACCAGAAAAGCTAAATCCTACTCATTTAAAGATAACAGTATCTTCCACTAAAATGGTCTCTATCCAGATATAAAAAAGCATTACCCTGCCAATAGGGAACTGACAACATAATGAATCAACAATGAAACCTTAAGCCAGGAGAGCTTTAAGGTGAATAAGTCTGTTTTGATTATAATTTATTCATGGATCAATCTCAAGGTAATTGAGCATATTATGAACTAAAAAAAGGTGCTTGTTTCCTATTAGTAAAAAGTAGAGAGAATCCTCCACTTCAGATTGCTGCATTTTTTTATGGGCATACCAGCAAGTAGCCTAAGTGGTGCAACAGGCTAGTGAACAGGGCAGTGCAATATGCGTCAGACGACCCAGACTTTATTTCTAACTTTGAAACTGATCTGCTCCTTATTCTCGGAAAGTCCACCTAGGTCTCTATGATGTAGTCATCAGTTACTTTTTTGGGAGCTGTTTCCTACTAAGGGGCTGGATGCTATCTACTGTTAGAAGACCCAGATTTCAGCTGGCACAGCTAGGTATCGTAATAATAAATAAAAAATAAGCAACAGTCTCCTACAATACTCCAGTGGTTCTGAAGTATATCCTGCTGGGATATGCTGATGAAATGGGGCATTGAAAAGAACACTGGAAAACAGTAATTTTCATTAATATGATTTTCAGAGACAAGGGGTCACCAGGTAAAGGGAGAAATTACACAAACAATTTTAGGGATCACTGGCTCATGGAAATTTGAGGTACCAGTATGAGGCAATCTGTTTCAAAAATACTGTTTGCCTCATGTGTGAAGAATTTCCCATATTGAATGTAATGTCATTATCCGATTTATTTTATACTTCAATGTTGCCTCCAGTCTGAGGTATGAAGACGTGTATGCATTCATCCTCTAAATTCCTCTTGTGCACTTTCAACATGTAAACAATTTTAAGTGACACAGTGATGTCTGTCATGAATCTGGAAATGGAACTGAAGCCAAATTGTCATACTTCACATATTTTACATTTTTCAAGTGTAGATGTTTCTGCTTGCACATAGAAAAACTAGATGAGAACAAGAATCAAGACTGAAAAATGTCTGATAAACTGAACTGCTAAAAGAGAGTTCAAATTGCTCTACTGAAATATTCTATACTGGTTGCAGTAGATATACACCAAAAGCCCACATACTCTGTAGCTATGCAAATAGATGGATAATTGTCACATCAAAAATTTGCCACATAGTGGCAAACACTAGTGTGTTCTAAAATGCTAGTGTGTTTTAGAAATCAAGCAAGGGTTGGCTCTTAATCTTCCTTCTCTGCAGCTTGTTTTTCTGAATAGATCTTTCTCTGAAATTACTTAACTAACAGCTTTCCCTCAGAGAAGTAGAGAAGAAAGGAGGAGAAAATACAAATTCTGTAAATGACTGGAAAAGACAAAGGCCAACTGTCTTCACAGAATCACAGAGTGGTTGAGATTGGAAGGGATGTCTTGAGACCATCCCATCCAACTCTCTGCTCAGAGCAGGGTCAGCTACAGCAGGTTTCACCAGTCTGTCTATGAGGATGCTATGGGAGACAGTGTTGAAAGCCCTGCTAAAGATAATACCTACTGCTCTCCTCTCATCTACCAAGGCAGTCATGTCATTGTAGTAGGCTATGGAGTTGGTCAAACACAGTTTTCCCTTCATAAATCCATGCTGACTACTCCTTTCCTATGAAGAACAGTTGATCTGTAGTAGTTGGTTTAGCTATCCTCCCCAATATCATTCTTCTGTAAACATGCAGAAAAACTGGGCTTCACCCCTTTGCTGCCTTGACAGGACTACATATGGGAAGGTTTCTCATTGTGTTTAGAGAACTGGGGAGACAAGCAGCTGGGTGGGTAAAAGCTAAGAGTGAAACAGCTTGGGAGGCTACACAGCCAAATGACTACCTCAGACACAGTTAAAGCTATGAAGATTGCAGACAATGATGAATAGCTTTGAAGAGGGTAATAGGTGAAGCAGGACCCCTGAAAGTGGGAGCATGGCACAGAAAGGCAATCAGGTAAGGGAAACATTAACATTTAAGCAAGGTAGACAGCTGCCCTCACCCAGGAGCTACAAGAATTTAAATCAGGTTTGTAGAGGTCATTTTACATGCCCTCAGCACAAAGGTTTTAGTAACATTTGACCCCCATTTGTTCACATGGAAAATTTCTATGTTTGATGTATAAAGTTTTCCAGAGAAAGCAGTTTCAATTTTAATGGGTTTTTTCCAGTTGCTTCTGAATTCTTCATGTTTATTTTTTCTAAAGTTAATGTGCTCAAAACAGCTATATATATCTAGAATCCTTACTACATACTGCATACATATGGCCTTGACCATACTTTATGCTGTACAACAGTTTCCATTCAGTGGTCTGCCTCCATGCTCTTGCAACTTTACAACAGCAGCAACAAAGAAAGATTACTAAAGTTTCCTGAAGCAGTACCTGCTTTCTCCTTTGTTCTCAGAGAATACAATGAAACCTAACTCCAACATTTCCAAAGAGGAATAAAACACAAAGTCTCAGTACCAAAGAACAGCGACAGTAACAACAACAACATCTTGTCACAATGTCAAAGTAGTTTGTGCGCCTTCTGGGAAAAAACCCTAACCCAACAAAAAAAAACAGAAGCTGAATTCTGTTTGTCTTCAAGTGGCAAATAACAAGCCTACTCATATTCATATATTTATGGAGATAATACTTTGCACAAGCTTTCCCCACTAATTGGGTAAACTGCTTAACTAATGAAAATTAAGTATGTATGGCAATGGAAAAAGTGAAGCAGCTAACTCTTATTCTTTTAGATGTTCCTACTCTTTTAGACATTCAAAGCTAAATTCTCTTAAATAGATTTTCTTCTCTGTCAATGCTAATGTATGGGCCCCTACCATACACTGCATGGTAAGGGCCCACAGCATGAAGGAGTCATCCAGATGGCAGCAGGGTTCATGTCAAGCCTTCCAGTGGGGAATCCTGTGAGAATCCTCCTCATGGCATGCAGACAGGTGATGTGTCATGGAGAGGATGGGATACTTCACTCTTTATCAGTTTCCATTGGATAGTGAGTTTCTTGGGCCAACACCAGATGTTACAGCACCCAGAGCTGCTGTAGTTACATTAGCAAGAAGCCACACTTTGTCCCTTGTATTAAAGAGTTCACACGTTCTCACAGCTCTGTTTTTTAGAGCTGAGACATTACTGGCATCACTGCCTTTAATGATGTGGAAATGCCTTCAAAATAAAGGACAGAACACAACAGTTCTTCAGAAAAAAAAAAAAATGAACTCTGCCTTTCAGTTATTTTGATTTTTTTAATGGGATTTTTGTTTTGTAAACAGCACTATCTCAATAATCTGTAATTACTGGAAATATACTTGTTCCTGTAACCTCGGCTCTCCACACTGCGTGTGTATATACCATTGCATTTAGCTACTCAACTATTCCGCCTGGTCTTTAGGCCATGATTATTTAAAGCAGGTGAGCTAACCCTCAGCCCTGCAGTAATTCTGAGACTAAACAGAACATTAATATGTGTTCTAGGAAAACATATTGCCGTGACCTCACTATGAGATACACGCTACCATGCTTGAGCATGCAGATAAAACCATTATTTAAAATAACAATTATTTCTTCTTTCATCTTTTTTCTAACACTACTAAAAATTTCTTTACTAGCTCAAAATCATGAACAAATTATTCCTGTTCTACCTCAAATGTTTGGTTTTTTAGAAGCTTATATATACCAAGGGAAGGAAAAGATTTTAGGATTATAAGCTTACTATAGTGCAGTAAAAACTTACATTCTACAAATGTACTGAAGTCATGAAATATTCATCAATAAAACAAAAAGCAGTTAATATTTGAAGCAAGCTTAGATATTTACAATCAAAAGCCAGGATGACATAGATGATAAAGAAAATGTTACCTCTGGGGTGAAGAAAAGAAGATACTGATGCACATTACTGTGCTACTTCATGAACATCTGGCAGTCTGTCACTTAACAGACAACAACATCTTCTCTAAACAGAAGAGACTTGAATACATCAGGGATTCATGTAGTACAGTATGTGCTTAACTTAAGTACCTGCTTTCTGTGATTTCCATAGATTACCATATTCATGACACTGTGGAGTGAAAGCATTCTTCTCACTCTCTAACCAGAACATGCAAAAGAAATTAAAACATTGGCAGGCACTTTGTCTCCAGTTTGTTGGACATGTGAGGAAAGGACTTTCCACCCATTTATGCAGATGAAATTCTGTCAGCTAAGTAGCAGCATAACAAAAATGTCAGCAGAATGGCTATTAACAAATATCTGACAGGCAAATGTCAAGCAAATATAACTGTACTCACATGTGTTTAGGAAACGTGGATCAGTATCACTTGAGCCTTAGTATTGGCAAAAGCTTTGTGCAAACAAGATTTGGTAGTTTTACTAGTACAGAAGTAAAAACACATCAGTCCAGTATTCATGTTTTCATGTGTATCTGTATACCATAGTGGATATACATCCATACTTTCAGTTTATGAACTAATATCAATGTTGTAAATCACTTGATCATATGAAAAAATACCATTGCTAGATACTTTTACCCACCTTCTCCTCCAAGTTGGCTGGTAACTGAGCTGTTCAGAACAACCCTAAAATAATCTGTTTCTTTGGATTTAACCATCCTTTCTGAGGGTACATGCACTGAGGAGAGGAACTCTAGCAGTACCTAATGACTGTCTGCCTTCTAGGTCCTTTCAAAGCAGTTTCAGAGGTGCTAGCTAGACTATTAAAAAGGAAAAATAAAAATTTTCTTACAACTATGAGAAGCTTGTATATCCTTGCTGCTATGGCTGCATTAGCAGCTACCAACAAACCTGTCAATCATAGATGCTGCTGATCCAGCAAGATGTGCGGAGCTGTATTAAGCTGAATTTGCTAATTCCACTTGTGCTAAATGAGCTGGTTCACGTACCAGGAGCAGCCTAGCCCTGTTTCTAGAACTGTGAAGCCCTGTGAAGCTGTGTTTAAACTGCCTACATGACCCATGTGAACTTACTCAAAAGCTCCTTGAGCAAGCTGACACTACTATGCAGCCAGAGGGCAAATACAGCCTGTGGGCAGGATGAGGTGAAATGCAGACTATCCACATCCTCCTGAGCTCTCCTGCACTGCCTACCAGCATCTCCCTGGTGGAAATACTGCTCTAGACACCCTGTAATACTTAGACATAGAAAGTCTATGTATGTACCATGGCCATAGGAAAAACATACAGTCTAATCAGTCATGCCAATCAAATTCATGCTCTCAGGGGAATGGGAGACTAGGCAGAGAGGGCAACCAGCAACCACCTCTTCCAGCCTCTGGCAGAAACCAAAATTTTGAAAGCAACCCTATGAGGCTTTGAGTACATTCAGTAAATAACCACTGCTGCCACTGTGTGAAAAAAAAAAGGGTTTTTTTCACCATTGCTATATGTGGTTTAGCTGCAAATTTACCTATCAAATACTTTTTGCTAACAGTTAAACCTTGCACAAGTGCTAAGAGCATACACTTTTTCCGCCTCCTGGAACCTTTGCAGGTTTTTTGTTTGCTTTTGTTTTGATTTTTGTTTATCCTGCCTTTTTGTTTTGATGTATTTTTTTGCGTGGAAGCTCCAGATTTAGCACTGACTTGTCTATACTTAAAAAGCATATAATTTCAATACATCTAGAAATAAACTCTGCTTTCCCCTGATAGATTACATATCACATAACTATACATATATTATTGCATTAATAGATTAGTTAAATGCAAACCACTGCTAATAATTCCTAAGCAAGACTTCTTCCACTTCAGATTCATTGTAATCCATCTCTTATGGCATATGAACTACAGTACTTATCCTCCTTCTGCACAGACTACAATGCTCTCTCTCATTCATCTCTCACACATAGTAATCCTTCCATCTCTACTTCACACAATCCTAATTTAAATGTAAAGTATTCAGTGCAGACAAATGAGCTCTAGTCAACTCTTGCAGTTATGATCAAGGAGTTTACCATGGCCTTATAAAGTCTTCAGACTCAGTAATACAATTATTTTTGTTATCACCTCAATAACCTAAATTAACTAAATTTCACAATAAGAGTCACAATACAAATAGTTCTGCCATTAATACAAAGTGTTGACACCCCTAGATAGTCAAAACTCCCACTTCACTTGGCAAGAGGTAGGAAAAGAAAATGCTGAATGCTCTCCTATAAAGAGTTTGGGTATTCTGGTTTGATTAAGGCCTTAAAACAGTTTTGAAAATGTGACAAATCAACACATAACATATGACATTAAAAAAATTATGAGAATATAGCCAGATGGAAAATTGGAATGGTCCACTGAAAGAAAGTGATGACAAAGAATTTTCATAATTTGAAGTTATTAAAACTTTAAACTGATGTGAAAAGAAATAAGTAATTACTAAACTATCTAAAATTAATATTATATCAAACTTATCTTATGAATAAAACATCAATAAAACGTTACAAAAGTGATAACTTCACTAAACTCATATAAATGCTTTCTATTTCACCATCAAGCAGTGAGATGTCAATGCGTAGGTACCAAAGTAATAGGTGCTATATAAAAACCTAGTGTAGACAAACAGAAAAGTGCTCATTAGAATCAACCTTCCAAGTCCCCCACAGTGCCTCTCTTGCATATTTATCTCTTTATAACAGCTGAAGTATAATATCTAAAATATCATTATATTCTGAAAATGACATTACAATGGTCATACATTATAAAATGCTAATTTGATTAGATTTTCACTCAAGTCAATCAGAGGAAGAATGATTTTTAAAAATCTAACATGCAAATCATTAGAAATACAGATCACAGGCATACCCCACTTTTTAAAAAAAGTATCTTGTTTTAAATTATTTTAATAGCTTTAAAATGAGTTCTGCTCATGTTATTACTACAATACTTCACTGATTTGTATGTACCGTTAGGCTTGTGAGCATATGCATTCAGCTTGCCCTCTGCTATTAAATATAACCACAATCACATATTGCTTCAACAGGCCATCCACTTTTTCACTGGTTATGTCCTCCTTACAGATAAACAATGGAGATACATAAACCTTTCCTTTCCATATCAATTTGCACTGTGTACTTATTGAGCTATTTTGCAGGTCAAAAGGATTGGCATGGCACAACAAACTTTATAATTTATAGTTAGAAATAAACTCTTGTTCTGATCCTACAAGCTTTTACATGTGGCTGACCTTTAAACATGCAAGTAGTTACACTGACCAGGGTTAAGCCTCCATGCAGTGACTGGGGGAACCACGACCATGTCTCACTGGCTGACTACAACCAACCCACTCTTCTTGGACATGCATACATGGTTCCACCTGACTTCACAGCAGTTAGAGGTGCCCAATGAAAGATAAAATGGAGCATACAGTGTACCTCTTTTGCATTGTTTGAAAAAACTGTTATGTCTTCAGCTGTTCTGCACCCAGATAGTTCCAAATAACATACCTCTTCACAGATAAGTGATCACCCAAGCCCTACAGAGCTTTGCTACTCAAAAACCTGCCGCATTTAAACATCTCATCCTCATTTAAATTGTAAAAACAAAATTATTTTTATTTATTGACATAATTCATCTTGTTAAAGTTATGCTGGATATTTATAGTGATTCAATCTACAGCTCAAAAAAAAAAAAAAATCTATAGCCATTTTGACCACAGGACAGAAAGGGAAACAAAATTTTCTACTTACTGCAGCTTCTCTACATTAATGCTGTCTACAACAGCACTACTGCTATAAAGGTCACTGATGACATAATTTATATTATTATAGATAATCCATTTCGTCTGTCTGCCTGACTTTTTCTCCCCATATTTTATAGAGGTGCTGTGTATTCTGATGGATAGAGCTCCTAGGAGAGCTTCTGAGTAGCTTACAGTGGCAGCCACCACACAGGAGAGATTTACTGCTTCTCCTTAGGAAGGCTGGGACCATTTCCTGCCTCCATAGAAGATGCAGTGAGTAGGCCTGCATGAGCAGTATGCCTGTTCCCAAATATCCACTCTTTCTGTGTGTAAACCGCTTTACTGAGCCATGACACCATAGCAGGACAAACTGTTTCCTATCAGATGTGCATCTGGAGTGGGGCGGGCAGGGAGATGAGGCAGGGTAGCAAAATACACCTTAGCTACATGGGCTTCATGGATAACCATGGCACAAAGCCAGCTCACAGCTGTGAAGTATTTAAGCAGCACTTGATTTTGCTGGAGATACAGCAGGATTGTCCTCCTGTGCCCCATGGCTGCTAGAAATGCTTGGTGAGGAGCTGGAACACTTGCTGAGCAGGCAGGGGGAAGGCGAAGGGGCAAGGCTGTGATGGGGGGCAGTACAGTGATGAACAGTGGGTCTCCTGGGCAGCAGCAGCCACTCAAATTCCCTGCTCCCCCCATGCCACCGC
This sequence comes from Antrostomus carolinensis, assembly GCF_000700745.2. Classification (NCBI taxonomy): domain Eukaryota; kingdom Metazoa; phylum Chordata; class Aves; order Caprimulgiformes; family Caprimulgidae; genus Antrostomus; species Antrostomus carolinensis. The sequence goes on along the minus strand of NW_010334928.1, from coordinate 2,702 downwards.
AGGCTGCCGCCTGCTTGGACAGTAACTTGACTGACGGAGCAGATTGTACCCCTCAGCCACCATTTCAGGCTATCTGCATGCTTAGACAAACATTTTTCTGTGCTCAGACCTTAGAAGCGAGGGAGTGCACCTCACTCCAGCCTTTAATCCTTCTTCCAGATGGATTATTTTTTTTCAATCACTTTTTTGAAGCAGAGTTCTCTGAATTTCCTACACATAAATGTATTTATGCAAAAATAAGCAAGCTCATTGTGGTGACATCCCTAGTTAGATTTAGCTGAGATGGCATTATTAAACACAAATATAACTGCTCTCCATCCTTAAGCTGGGGAACAGCACATACAAAACTTAATTACTGAAGAAAAAAAATAAAAATCCAACTCAACTTTCTTGGCAACTTGGGATAGGAGGATTACTCTGTCACCTTCAATACTGCCCAAAAAGGAACTTGCAAGCAGCATAAAGCTTGGGCAGGCATTTTCTGCAAAGAGACTGCCTGTGACACAGCTGTTTAACAAGTCAGCTACAGTTTGTCAATGGCATGTTCATCAGTTTGTCTTCTTCTGTCCCACTGACCGAGTCTGGTGAAAAAAGTGCCTCCTTATCCATACCTTTGCCTCCTGCTCATATGACAGACATTTGGGGTGAGACTAGAAAATACACTCACCTACTCCTGCTTTAGACAAATTACAGGGCCTCTTCAATGTGGATAGCTTACACTTAAGTTCATGATTTATCTTGAGGAAAAGGTTTAATCTTGGCAGAGTTCTAGGTCATATTTCTTGGTGGTTGTTAGCCTGCTGATCATAGCATTGCCCTTTGATTTGTTTTCTTTATGTTATTCCTTTCCCCATTGCCAGCCATAATGCTTCTTGAGACAGCAGGCACTGAGGTATACATGTATCCTGACATCAGTACAGCACTAGGTTACTGTGAGTGCTTCCTGCGAGAACGATTTTTCCACTGGTGAATGTCTTCCTCTTTGCTTTTTAAAAATAATTGCAATTTCCATTCTTGACTCAGTTTTGCCATTCCACTTGCTGCAAGGCAATGGTAGTGATAGCAGTGATGAGAAGTGGACTAGATATTTACTCCCAGGTTATTTGCATGAGTGAACAAGAAATAAACCAGGTTCCACTGTCTCCAAACACAGTTTCATAGTGGGGCTGCCAGAGTGCCCAATCCTGATCACACCACCTACACCAATTGCTGCAAAATTACTGTCAAGCCATGGAAGTATGACTAATATAGCAAAGGTTAGGTTCTGAGACTTGTTGTTTGAAATCAAGTCCTTTGCTCTACTTTTCCTCAAAGTCTATTAAGAATGCAATGAATTTTTATGTCTTTTCTTTCTGTTAGGTCTATGTTTCTCCAGGGGTAATGCAAGTTCTCACAGCTCAATGCTCCCCAGTACACAGTCATGCTTTTGAATGGAAGATTCTGTCCCAGAATAGCTTTGACAGGCACCCAATAACATTTCTGCTCAGTGATCTGGGTGCTATAACTTCAACAAGTATTGTCCAGTTCCAGTTACCTGTGGGGTTGCAGTACTCCAGGAGATGACAGGAATTCTCCCTGCTCATATGGCCATAGCTCACAATGGACATGAGCTGATGCTAAATTTCTGCCTTGTTCAAACAGTCCTTTGAGTTTCTTTTATAGCCCCTGCCTCAAACTGGCAAATACTCAGCTTAAATAATACTTACACTGAATCTCCTAATTTTCTCTATATCTATTATTTTGACAATCTGACATTCTTGTTCAGTTGTCGTGTTTTTGTGTATGGCAGCCCAGATACAGTCAGGGATGTACATCTCAGTCCCTTTCCAGATGTTGAGTTTAGCAGCATTCCCTTGTGGTTACTGAGAGGGTGCTAGTTCTGGCTTTACAAAATGCCCTCTAATCATTGAGGGTTACTTTGTATTCATATAGTTTCCTGCCCTTAAAACACAAGGATCGAAGTTTTCACGTATACACATTACTCCAGTAGGTCTCAGCCGGCTGCTCCTACACTCTGCTAGTGGATGTAGAAGTCTTTTTGGAGGAGCTGTGTTCTATGCATGCCTCATGCAAACAGTAGTGCCTCCCCGACTCTGCCTTGTGTGATATAATGGCCATGGCATTTACATGCTGCAACACTACACCGTGGGATATTTTGTACAGCTCCTTTATATATGAGAAGACTACAATGAATTACATCAGGTGTATTCATAGTGTGGTTTTGTTTAGTAATCACCTCAGGAGATTGTACAGATCTGAAAAGCATGGAAAAGTACTGTGAGATGGTTTATGAATCCCACTAATCTTCAAACTGACTTACCTATTTTCAGGTGTGCATCTACCTTGCATGGTTTTTACTTTTTAGGAGCTGGGTAATAGCCTTTGGGAGGTCAGCAATTATCCCAGTGCTCCAGGAGTCAAATGCAATTTCATCTCATTTTATTTCATTTTGGATTTATTGCCTTGGTCATTTCAAGCAGATAGATGAGAATGTAATCATGATCAGCTACAGCTTTTGCTGTTCTGTTTCTGCATCTACACAGCTATGGCAGCGATCCCAGCCAGCCCCGTTAGCTTTTCTTGCTGATACTGTTGGCATTCTTCTACCACAGGTTTGATCTCAAATTGCATTTTCTTCCACCTGTACCCACCCTAATGGATGCTCAAAAGGTATTGAGGTAGTTACTTTCTTTAATTCTTAG
>NW_010334927.1:9368-10166 GCF_000700745.2 Antrostomus carolinensis | reverse complement strand
AATATTTATTATATAATAATATTATTATCTCATCATATTATTATGTAATATTTATAATATTTATTATCATTCTATTATTCTACTATTTATTCTATTATTAAACTGCTTAAGCAGAACAGAAGAGAAACAACTGTGCAGCAGTGTTTTGTGTAGTGGTACAGTGTGTTCTCTCTGGGTGTATTTGGCTTTATTAAGAGATCATCCCCAGAAGAATTTCTGCTTCACATAAAATAAGACCAAAAAGGAGTAGGGGATTGTAATATGAGCAAGAGGGGAACGGGTTGAGTGAAGCAGATCTGACAGCTCAATGGGTCTGGTTTTGGTAGGAATGGATGGAAGCATCGCTCTAGGCAGAGAGAATGATACACCACAAACAGAAACCTGAGCTGTTCAGAACCTGGGCAGTTCTGCTGAAGTTCATGTGCGTAGGTTGGTTTGATTCAGCTGAGATTTGATGACTTGTCCTTAATATTTTCCCAGTGTTTTCATGTGATTTTATGCTTCTGCAATACCTGTAACTGCAGGCCAGGCAGCTGTCAGTCTGGCGCTATTTGATGGAAACCAGTGACTCTGACCCAGCAGAACTTACTTCACACGTGTGTGTGTTCAAGTATGGGACTGGCCTGGTTTTGCTAGGAGAGAGTTAATTAATTAACAGAATAGCTGTGGTTTGGTTTCAGTGTAAGACTTGTTATGAGAGGAATGTTGATAAAAGCACTGGTGTTACGAGTTGCTGCTGGAGCTCAAGGCCACCGTGTTTGGCTGGGTCACAGCTGCATCAGGACTGGGAGGGAGAAG
>NW_010334927.1:1544-8993 GCF_000700745.2 Antrostomus carolinensis | reverse complement strand
GCCCCCCAATCCACTCCCCTGTCCCCTGGAGTTGGTGGGCAGTGGGTGAACGGCTGTGTTGGCTGCTAGCCCAGGGCCAGCCCAGTGAAATTATCACAGGGGGGAGAGTTTGTTGACTTCTAAACATTTGTGTATCTGTGTATTTTAGAAACTCTTCATGTCTGCAAATAGCACTGCCCCGTCTTCAAGCAATAGGTCCCCTGATGAGAGAAGCGCTGACAGAACCTTCCTAGAAAACACCGAACGGGCTGAAGATGAACCAGAATTGCGTGAAGAAAACAGTAAAGACTGTGTTGTTTGCCAAAATGGCCCGGTGAACTGGGTACTCCTGCCCTGCAGACACGTCTGCTTGTGTGATGGCTGCATTAAGTACTTTCAGCAGTGTCCAATGTGTAGGCAGTTTGTTCAAGAATCTTTTCCACTTTGCAGTAAAAAGGAGCAAGATGAAGATGAATCAACCCGTATTTTACAAGATGTTAATCCTTGAAGAGGGGTTGTTTTTAATTAAATTAAAACTGGCTTGTATGCACCAAGATTAAATGTAGAAAACCAGACTGTTTATGGGAGGATATGTAGCATTAATTTGTATGGTTTTGCTTTTTATTGTTAGGTAATTTTCAGCTTCCTTATTTGTCTTTGCTCCATATGCTCGCAGGAACACTACGTTTATCCGTGCAATGTGGACAGAAGAAGCGCGTAGGACGTCTTTGAAGGATGTGATTTTATTTATAACTTCTTACTAGGTTTTCATGGAGTACTATTGGAGGCTATTTTGATTACTAAATTTAGTAGATCTACTAAAAAAAGAATAAAACTTACAAGTGAAGTTCCACACAGCTGATTCTATATTTATTGTATTTAAAATACTAGAGCAATATATCATTTTAACTTGGTATAATTTAGGATCACAGCACTTTACAGAATTATCAAATGAAGGAAAGTAAATATTCTTCATTGTTAAACCCTTGTATGTTTATTTTGTAGATGAAGGCTGGGCAGTGGCAGGAGCTGGGAGGTGAAGGCGTTCAGGACACTGTTTCTGGCTGTGTGTGTGCACGTGTGTGTGTGTGTGTGTGAGGGACCTTCGCCAAAGCCTGTTAGAATGAGTGGAAAGATTTTTGTTGATTATTGTTGCCTTGAACTAAACGTTGCTGCTGACACTTTTGAGCCTGATCCTTTGTCATCTTGAGACATAGACTTTCAATCTTGTTAGCAGTGGCTGTAAGGACTTGTTCTCCATGCAGATGTTCGTTAATTACTCCAGAGGGTGGTTACTTGGGCAGTTTTGTGGTGCTATTCTTCTCCCAGTAGCCTGCTTTGGGGAATTTCCAACTCTTTTTACTTGCCTTGTCAGCTTGGATGCAAAGTTAACCATTTACTTTTTATCAATAGTCCCAGGGAATTTACTTACTCTAAGAAAGAAAGAAAGAAGCTGAAGAATAGGAGAAAATTATTTCTTTTTCCCCTTCAATGGTGAAATGTCAAAAGCAATAGAAATGGCTGTTGAGAAGATAAATTATTGGTTTGCTTCTTGAGAGAGAATGCTCCCAAAGACAGACAGGCTGCGTTTCACATCTGCTTGTGTAAGACAAAAATACAAACACTTGTTAGAACCTGTAGAAAATGGGGAATAGCTGCTTTCTGTCCTCTCTCTTGTTCCCTTGCAGCTTTGCTCCACATCCAGTTCCAGGACAGCTGCTCCGTTTTGGGGAGAGGAAGCCGTGCTCTGAGCTATTCAGCTGCACTCCTGCAACTCCTTTAACAGTGCTGCTGGTACAGGGTACACACAAGGTGCTGCACACCCCCAAACCAGGGAAGGAAACTTCCCCTACTCAAAAGTATTCCATCTTCATCCTTCTATCGTTCAGGATTTTTTTGTTTTGCCAGGATCCTGCTTCCAAACTCTTAGCAATTGCCTCTGGGGTAAAGATTTAGGTGGTGGGAAGAGTAATGCTTAGTTGTAAAGACAGGTGGAGGTTGGGAATCGATGCACGTAGCCACAGCTTTCCAGGCAGTGAGCAGCAGCCTGGCTGTGAGACCATTTATCTGCTTTATGTAAAGTGACCTTCCCTGCCAGGGACAACTCGGGAATAAACTGCTGGCCAAGTCAGCCTTTTGTTTGCACTATATAACAAACAGGAATTAAATACCGAGGTGTCTGTGGGGACTGATCAGTGCTTAACTTTGGAAGACAGATGGTTCTGTGTGGAAATCATCACAGCAAAGAATGGTGTATAATATAAGCTGCGGTTGAGGAGGCTGAGAGGAATGTGGCAGCAGAAGGAATGGGTGCTGGTGGCAGCAAGGCCCTATCTCAGATAAGAACACGATGCAGATGTGGAGCAGCAACAGTGTGATGTAACTCCAGCAGCCCCAGAGCTGCCTGTATTGAGAGAGACTATAAAAACTCTAATTAGCAGATGGTGTCTTTACCCTCAGGGTGAATCACAGAGGCACGATGAGAACTTCTCCTCTGTGTCACTACAGGCAATCCTCGCCGGACCACATAGACACTTGTGTCTTGGTGCTTGTGTGAAGGTGCAAGAATGAGCATGAACAAATGAGTGGGTGAAATCCAGCTTATAAATAAAAATCACCTTCCTTTTCTGTGTGCTCTGTGGTGGTTTCACTAACAGGTTAGACTATGTGGTCTCACATTCTGTGAGAAGTCGGGTGAGATGGGAGAAGAATCACAACAAAGGGTTGTAAATTGAAGTGAGGACAGGGGGGGCTCACTCACCAGTGATGGTCACGGGTAAAACAGACCCAACTTGAGGAGGAAAAATCAATTTAATTCATTACCAGTCATCAGAGTAGGACAGTGAGACACACCAACCACATCTGACAGCACCTCCCCCCACCCCTCCCTTCTTCCCGGGCTCCTATCACTGTGCTCCCCATTTCTCTACCTCCCCCTCAGCAGCACAGGGGGCAGGGAATGGGGGTTCAGTCAGTTCACCTCTGCTGTTCTTTCTGCTGTGAGATCCCTCCCATGGGCTGCAAGAGTCCAGGAACAAGATGTTCCAACACGAGCTTCCCATGGAGTCGTGAGCCTCTTTGGGCTCAGCTCCCGGCTCCGGCATGGGGACATCCACGGGCTGCAGACTCACCCCCCACTCTGGGGGTCCATGCCCCCAGCTCTGGGGGTCTCTTTGCTCATCAAATGAGCACTCAAAGTCACACCTGCCCTCAGGCACAGCTTTCTGCTCTGGTGTGGAGTTCTCCACGGGCTACAGACGGAGATCTGCTCCACCATTGAACTTCTGTGGGCTGCAGGGCACCTCATTTACCTCCTCCTACTCCATGCAGTTGAACTGGGTGTCTGAGGTTCTCTGTCCTCCTCCTCCTTGCTCCTGGCAACGAAGCTCTCTCTTTGTTTAGGCCAGTGGTTGTATTTTGTTCAGGTCAATGGCTTCTTCTCCAGGTTCTCTCCTTCTTTTCAAAACCAGTCCTTCCCTCATAAGTATGGATTCAAAGAGGCATTTTCCTATTGCTAATTGGCTCAGTTTGGGCTGGGGATGGGTCTGCCTTGGAGCCAGGGGACCTTCAGGAAGCTTGGTTCCATGAGTTCCATGAGAGCAGGTTCATGGTCTAACCTGGAGTTGGGCACTGCTTGATAGTTACCAGGGACTTGGTTTGTCCACGTAGATGATCAAAGAGGTGGTGTTTGCTGCTTGACCACAGTAGTGCCTGACGTTGAATCAATTAATTAAAACTGTCACACAAGACAGTGTGATCCAAGCTGTGGACTTGTTTAATCTCCGAGTGAAATGGTATTTGAGTAAATCCCACCGCGAGTCGCCTGGTCTGTCTCACCCTTCAGCCAGTCGATGCCAACGTTAAGTAATAATGGCACATGGGATGGAGCTGCCCTGAACTGCCAGGCCTTGGATTTACCATTAGGTCTGTCCCAGCTTTTCATTTGTTCCATGTTCTTTTAGTAACATTTTCCAGAGATGTTTAGTTGCTTTATCAGATCTACCAAGCTTCCTTGCTGGCCCAAATCAAAGACCTGACGGAGAGTTATAAAAAGTACAATAGCTGGCTTATTACCCTTGCCCTTCTTCTAAGAAACCATCTCAAAATATAGATCAGGTGAGAAGTAAAAGGAGCAGCTCTGAAGCTGCCTTATGTGTCCCTTGGTTGTCTTAAAACAGGGATTCAAGACTCTAAGAGAGAAATAAAACCTTCCCATGACCCACAAAACCAGTATATTGACAGAGGCTGTTCTGCTCTGTCGCCTTGGTGTAATAGAGGTAATATAACATTCCTCTTCCGCTCCTTATAGATGATGTTTATGGATTTTGGTGACATCAAGGAGCCTATACAGAGATCTGAGAGCAAGACTTGCTTCTTTTCAGCAGCGTTGGGGTCTTACAAACTTGCAATGATTTTTGCTGCAGGAGGGAGTGGGAGGTACTTCCCCACTTGGTTTGGTTCATCAGCTGTAATCAGAGCTGAGGCTTTGAAATGAGTTAATCAAACTAAGTGATGTTACTTAGGGATGTCCCAAGGTGCCCTTCCAAACGCCAGTGGACCATGACGTGGGCATCTTCCTTCTGTAGAGAAAGTTGCTCTGTTAGGATCATTCTTCCTCCAGCCCTCCCTGCCTCCTCCAAGTAGAGGACAAATCGTAGGAGGGAGACAACTCAAGTCAATTAATCTTAAAATTATCTTCCCATTCCCATGGGGAATTCAGAATTCCCACAGAGCACTTGGAGAACTGGCTAATGCCCAGATCCCCACTCCTCGTGGGCTAAAATGGCACTGTGTTCCACCACGGACCCTGTAAAGTCTCACCACCACCACCACCACTGAGGATGACCATGGACCATCAGAGCACCAAGGCTGGCTGCTGAGCTACCAGGAGCCAGCACTGCCCACCTGGCACCGTGCTGTTCCCCATCAGGGAGTAAAGGAAGGGGGGAGTTCAGCATCTCATCTTCCTCCCTGGAAGTGTTTAAGACCAGGGTGGATGAGGCTTTGAGTAACCTGATCTAGTGTAAGGTGTCCCTGCTCATGGCAGGGGGGTTGGAACTGGATGATCTTTAAGGTCCCTTCCAACCCAAACCATTCTATGATTCTATGATTCTATGATCTCATGCTTTGGTGGGTCTGAGCAGATGAGAACCCATGTATGTGTTTTGTTCAGCTTTAAGATGAGTTTCTGAGCCAATCTGATTGAAATTATTAATTTACTTGCTAACATCAAGCTTAAACCCATCAGTATGGTAAAAGGAGACAGGAATCAAGAGTTTCTCCTGGTAGTTTGTGCGTTGCTCAGTCCTCCCCATGCCCTGATGAAGCTCTGCAGGGTATGCCAGGTGAAGGAGGTCTGGGACTGATGTGTGGGACAGGGAAGTCTCTGCAGTAACTGGCCACCAGTCACAATTCCCTCAGTTGTCCTGATACCCAGAATAAAGAAGGACTGGCCTGTGCCACTGCAGCGGACGTGCATCTCCTGCAAAGGCTGTCCCTGGTGTCCTCAACATCTATAGCTCATGTCATTAATGCCAGGAACAGCTGAATTTATCTGAGACAGCAGAAGTCCTCCTCTGAACAAAGCCATCAGAAAGGCTGGGTATTGCCTCGCTGGGCGGGAATGGCAGAGAGAAAACCAGGGTGAGGGTTGTATTTCCGAATCATCTCAGTATTGCTGCCATTTTAACGTTGCTCTGATGCCTTACGGTGGCCTTGTAACGCAAATGGATCCCTGAGCGCAGCTCTTGGACCACGACCGAGCATTGATGAGTTCTGTGCTTTGCAGGGTCTCCAAAAACTGCCAGACCCCACTCCCTGCCTTACCACCACTCTCTGAAGCAACGCTAGCCACGATGCTCTGGGTGGTTTGCCCAGCTAGTGACCACAGAGGGGCTGGGAAAGTGTTTGCTCAACAGAACGGAGTCGCTCAGGCAGCTCCACACGTTGTTTTTGTATTTCTTCTACAGCCTCGTGTCCGTGAGCGAAGCCAGTAGAGAGATACGAGTTTGTGCAGTGATGGTTATACCTGTAAAAAGGGGCTTCTACTGGGCTGGTTCCATAAATGTGTAGGAATGCACAACACCTACATAAAGGCACCTTTGTCTGGATGCTGCTGCATCTGAGCTTGGAGAGTTCCTGCTTTAATTACACCATCTCATAACGAGAACGGCTTAAAACAGTAAAAATACTCTAGGTAAATATAGTTTTAAGACTAGATGAAGTCTTCAACGGAGCCTGAAGTCCAAAGGAGTGTCTTTGTTTCTCCAACAGTATGTTGAAAAGCAATGACAGGTTCTAAATTCACGCTGAGGTTACTGAGCTTTCACCAGGGTTTGGGGAAACCCAAAAAACTCCTTTTACTCCCCCTCCCCACACACGTCCTCAGCTGTCGGAAGGGCAATACGGTGACGTTCACCATAGTCATGACATGAGGAGTCACTGCATTTCCATACTTCAGAAACCACCTGTGCACAGTGTCCAGGTGCTCCCGAGGGTCAAGTGAATCCCAGAACTACTCCTGCAGGACCAGCAATAAATTATCTGGATAATTAGTTGCTACCTGTGTTTTATATCCTTTTATCAGCAGAAGATTTGTACCTAGAAAGCTTCTCTAGGATTTAGATGCCTCCACCAGCTTTTTGTCTTCATCCAATGAGGACTTTTGGCGGCTCCTAATATTTTTTGCTCTCCCATGGCATAGCCACTTCACATCTAATATTTCTTGGCAGATTTTTCAAGAGTAGCTGTAGTCAGGGGACTGGTGAGAAGTCCAATGCATCACTCCTCTCCCTCATAGTGCTATTTATCTCAGTGTCTATCAGCTTCTTGTGAGCAATATTTTAACAAACAGGCCAGAAGGAGGATTGCTAACTTGTGAATTGTTTTGATAGTTGTTCCTCTTCTTTTTTTCTTTAAACTCTGCAGATGCTGTTGGATTCAGAAGCAGTGAGACCCCTGAGATCTACCAGGGGTCATCATGTATCAATCTCCTGCCATCAGAATTGACCATGAGACAAAGAACATAGAATCCCAGAGTTGCCTGGATTGGAAAAGCCCTTTAAGATCATCAAGTCCAACCATGAACCCAACACTGACAAGTCCCCTATGACTAACCCATGTCCCTCAGCACTATGTCTACACGACTCTTCAATCCCTCCAGGGATGGGGACTCCACCACTGCCCTGGGCAACCCCTTCCAATGCCTCAGAACCCTTTCAGCAAAGAAATTCTTCCTCACATCCCATCTCAACTGCCCTGGCCACAACTGGAGCCCATTTCCTCTTGTCCTGTCCCTTGGTCCTTGGTTGAACAGACCCATCCCCACCTCTCTCCACCCTCCTTGCAGGGAGCTGCAGAGAACTTCTTAGCTGGTTAAAAGCAACACAGACACCATGCTCGAAGCTACTTGATCTTGATCTCCAGTTCCTGAGGGTCCTCAATTTCAAGGGTTTCCCCTGTAGGGGAAGA
>NW_010334927.1:0-1517 GCF_000700745.2 Antrostomus carolinensis | reverse complement strand
ATGCACCAGCTTGCAGGAAGCCTGGGGTGGGACGTTGCTGGCAGCGAGGCTGAGGATAATTACGGCAACCGGGGAGCCCCGAGGGAGTCAGGCACGGCGCTTTCTCACGCCAGGTTTAGCAGACCCCTTCCTACGGCGGCACATTTCATTGATCAAAGTAAGAACAGGGCAGCGATTTATGGTGTAGGACAGCTTGAAAAGCAACGCTTTCCACCAGACAGTGCCCTACAAGACTGACAACCCAGCTGCTGCCTTTCTTTTGAAAGCTGTCTTCTTCCTAGGTGGTCGGTATCAGACTCTGGCTGGGGTGGCTCCAGCATCATCCAAACCCTCCTCCTCTGGGACAGCTTGCTCCAAGGTCTGCTTGAATCACACAAGAAGTTCCCTTTGCATTTTGCTGTAGGATCAAAAGAAAGATGTTTGCCAAGAGCTGATGGATTCACATTTAAGAGTGGCTATAGCTTTTCCAGTCTTTCCATCTTTTGAGTATCTTCCCAGAGACATAAAAATGTGTAAATAATTCTGCCAGCTCCAGTTTTCCCTTTCAGAGCCAACTTCTTATCACAAAAGTCTCCATCAGATCCAGCAGCGTTTAACGCTCCGTCATTAACAAACCATTTGCTTTTCTCCTGCCCTGAAAAAAGTATTTGATAATATTAAAGGACTCTTGACTCTATGACGTGTTTTGATGGGGTCATTTATACCTTTTATTTTAGCAACCTCTGCCTTGGTGTTCCCACCATCTGACTGTTGGATCTACTCGCAGTAACTCATGAGACACTTATTTCACAGCATCTCATAGACCTTTCCCAGGCTTTGCAGAGTTGTGCCCTCAGCAGGACTTTGCCACTCCTTTTGCTGGGCTTTATTTTGCTGGATTTGACAGGTGGGTTGGCAACGTGCAGATTTCTCTGCAATTCATCCTGCTCCTGCTCTCGTGACTGCTGCCAGTGAGACCTTGGCAATGCAAGGCTCTGGATACATCTGCTGTAGCTACCTGGAATAGGTGGACCTCCATCATCAGGCCATAGAGTGTCCTTAAATGTTTCTGGTTGCTGCACATTAAGTGTTCATTCTCCAAAGATTCCCGTAAACACCATGTCCTCCAGCAGAGCCAATACTTCCCTTGTCCCACATAGTCTGAAGGCTACTGAAAGAGGTGGTGGGGACAGAGAAGTGGTTGGATGCTGCTCAAGTTGGGGACAATCACAGAAAACACGGTGGCTTGTAAAGCTTTGCCCTGGAGCCGTCACCAGTTTTATCCACAGCCATCTACACTGGGACACAACGTGTGATCTCGTATTTTAACTGTGTGACAGTCCCTGCTGCAGAGAGCAGGACCAATCCATACAGGGGCAAGGCAAACCCAAAGACATATCCATGGAGTTTTGATCAAGAGCCTTGTTTCTCCAAATGAGCTCCTCAAAGCACAGGTAGGAATAATTTGCAGTCTTGTGTATGTCTCTTATTTGGAGCAACATAATATTTCATAGCAGGATTTGGAGATGGACCTTGCG
>NW_010334926.1:88887-104305 GCF_000700745.2 Antrostomus carolinensis | reverse complement strand
TATATATATATAAACAGTCTCTTCACACCTGTGGTGGTGTTTTGTGTTTGACTTTGGAAGTGCAGACTCACGTGGGAGCAGAGTTGGGCTCAGGGCAGGAATCACTACCTGAAATCCCACGGCCAAGTGCAAGAAATTAAGCCCATGACTCCAGCAGTCCTGTTGGCCTCTGGTCATGCTTAGCAGGAGAACATCTAGCCCACTCTTGTTCTTGCATGAGCAGACCAGTGCCTGCAGGGAAGCTGAATGCAGACAGAGATTATCCAGCTGCCAGTGAGGTTGGATGAGAGCCTTTCGCTTGGATTCAGCCAGGACATTGTGTATTTTCCCAGTCTAGCTTCCCACTCTTGGACTTAGTGCAGTTGCTTTGTCACAGTGTGTCTTGCTGCAAGCAGAGGGGGGTACGTAGTAGGAAATCCTGGTATTAAAAGATTAATTTACTTATATGACATAAGCATTTAATATTAAAAAACCAAAAATTAAAAAGTGGGTGAGATACCAGCCTTTAACTTGGCTCACTTTGTACTTTGGGTATTAAAACACCATGAGACTAGATTAATGGAGGAATTTGGGCTCTGGGATTGTCAATCCAGTAGGTTCACCATGCCAGAAGTCCCTGAAAGGAGGCAAAGCCCTTCTTCCTGGAACAACTGAACCGACAGCTTCTGTGCTGGACAGCACAAACCTCAGGTGACCACGTCGGTGGGAGAAAAATTCTTCTAAGTTTATATAGACACAGCCTGGACGAAAGGTTGTGCTGCTTTGTTTTGGGAAACAAAGAGAGCAGCACTGACGTGGAGGGCAGGCTCTCAGAGCGTGCAGTGCTCTGACATTTAGAGAAAACTGGTGTTTTCTGGCACGAGACCATGGGTGGAAGGACAAGCCACCCATCTGGGCTCTGTGACTTCTAGAAGAGCTCCCTGGTTTGGTAGGAACCCTCTCAGGTCCCTCAGGGAGATGTTCCCTCTCTTGGAGGGGTGATGTGTACACGCTGAGCTGGCTCATTCAGGAACCTGGTGCTCAATGCCAGGGAGCCTTAGACCTGAGCTTTACTGGGAACCAAGAAAAACACACGTGTTGTCCTGTGAAACTAAACCTCCTTGGCTTGACTGTTGGTCCTGAGGCACTGTGGCTTCAGTACCGTTCTGCCCTTTGTGTATCGTTTTGTTTGGTGGATTTTATCCCCTGACCTTTGACGTAGCCTTAGAAGTCAGCTCATGTAGATGCAGTTAAGTAACCCATCTCGCTTTTAACTGTAGTTGTTAGAAGGGTTGGTATTTGAACCAGGAGGTTTTGTATGTTTTGAAGCTGGCAGTAGTGAAGTGGTGTACGTGACCCTGGTTAGTGCCAACGGGCTGAAATCATCGTGTCCCAACGTTTGATGTTTGACATCCCTGGTAAGAAGACAGACGCCTCTGTTATGGAAATTTCCTTTTTAAAGGGGGAAAAAAAATAACCTGTTAAGAGCTGCAAGATGATTTGTCGTCCTTCCTTTGTGAGACAATTTGTCTTCTCCTGCATCAAATCTGTTATAAAACAGGCAAGCTGTGAAAGAGGGAAATCATCCTAGGAATATGGGATGTTAAGGTACACAAAGAATGGGCTCCTCCATGCGCCTGTGTGCACGTCTGCGCAGGGCACATGCAGCATTACAGCAGCTGTTCTGCTCAAATACCCATCGAAAACCAGAGACTGAGAAAGCAACATTTTATGAATTTCATGGGGAAATTAAAGGTGCTGGAAAGCACGCCAGTGGAGCAGGCTGGGGGTGTCTGAACCTCCCTGTGTTTTGCTGCTTCTCCAGCCACTTGTCCATATCTTTGATGCTTTGTGCTGTAAAAGCTCATACGAGAATGTCAATGTTAATGGGACCAAAATCAGGATGAGAGAGGTTCCTCTCTGCTCCCATTAATGTTGTCCTGAGCTCAAGGCTGGTGAGTAGGTGGATGGCTGTGTACTGGTGTAAGGGGGAAGCGTTCCAAATTGGTGACAGAGATGGTGGCTCTGAGCCTCTGGTCTGGTAGAGTTTGGGGGACGGTACCTTGCGCAGCAGCCCTTCTCTCTGCTGTCCTCCTGCTCCCCAACCTCATCCCCAGATCCAGCCTCACAAAGTGTGCAGAGTCCCTTTGTTTAGGGCAAGAACCAGCTTTCTGAAATATGTATAAATCTTGTGCCTGGTCTCATGAGACAAACCAGAGGTCACATGTCACCTTTCATAATTTAAAGCCGAGGGGCTAAAAGCATTTGCACAGGCTTGAAGGACCCAATCCTGACCTGCCTGAGCGAGAGGGAATTGCAGCAGACCTTTCTGAATCTCCTTCAAGCGCCGGGCAGGGTGATGAGAGCCGTCTGGCTGTGTAATTTATAGCTGGAGTTGTGCGCTCCGGTTTTGGGCCGTGGTGGGGAAGCGAGTGAGAGAGTGCCATCTCGTGGGGCTGCCTTCCTGGCCAGCACCGCGCTCCCCGCAGCGCACGCCGGACCCCCGGCAGCGCTCTGCTCTGCCTATCAGCCCCCTCCTTTAAAAGGCAGAAGTATTTTTAATTCTGTTTTGGTGATTGCTGCTGCTCGTGGTGCTCCACACCATCCACCGTAGCGTGGCTTGTCGCTGCGGCAGCGCCGGAGTGGGGAACGCGTGTTAGGAGGTGTGTGAACACAGAGCCCAGTCCCACAGCCCCCATGTTGACTTAGGGTAATGCCTTTGACTAGAAAATGAGAAATAAAGAACTTCATTCAGCTCACTTTCTCCTCCTGGGTACCTGCTCTGCTTGCTGGACACCTGGTCTGAATGTCACACTGGTGGACAATGGATACAGACAGAAAGTTTTCCAAGGAGATGATCAGTCATCTGTTCCACAGCCAGTTTCAGTTTTCATCGGGAGGTGTGTGGTTTTCATCCTCCTTTTCTTCATGGGTGTTCGTGCTCTGGCTATCACCAGTTTTTGTGAATTAAAAATTCATTGTTCCCAGTGGAGGATGGCAGTAGGAATGGGGTAGGTATCGTTATTTCAGCACTGCTTGGGGCATAATCTAAATTACCTTTTTTTTTTTTTGGCCTGGAGGAAGAGAACTAAAAGGTACATGGGAAAAGGTGGAGAAATTTGTTGGAGGGTATTTTTATAATAACACTACAGCAGTGACTCATGCACTATTGCTATATTAATAGCACTCTGAAAAAAAAACCCACCAGAAACTGAATTTTTCCCCTTCATATTGTTCTTCCACTAGTTTACAGAACTATATTTAAAAAAAAAAAAAAGAAGTAACATGACTACAATTACATGAAATAGCACAGCACTAGCTGTTCTCCCCTCCTGTGTGCAGGTATATATTTGTTTTCCCCTTTGTATATTTTGTGGAATAGTGCTACTGCAGATGGGCCAAGTAGATTCCTGGGGAACAGTTAACTGTTTTTATGATTTATATTTTGATGATTCATATATCTATCAAATGTGCCGTTGCTGTTAATATTCACCCAGGGCACTTCTGCCCTCTGTGTGTGTGTTTCCTCACTCTCTGTTGCAAGGATTTTGCCTATAAAATGTGTGTAGTAGCCGTACCTGGGATTTGGGGGGTGGTAAAGCCCCTTGGTCCGTTAGCACACAGAGCTCACTGTCTGAAGTAGCTGTTGCTTTTATTTTTTAAATTTTTTAAAATAGTGCTGTTGACATGAATTCACCAGTCAGCATCTCCGTGGAGCGGGGGCTGCACAGGGGGCTCGGGGCGAGCCAGGCCTTGGCACTTCTCCTGCGCGCAGCCGGATCCTCTGTCTGGCGGCGCAGGTCGCAGCGCCGAGGGGCTCACCGCAGCCGGGAGCCTGCCCGGGTCCGTGCCAAGGGCTGTGCCAGTGTGAAGCTGCAAATGAGAAGACAGTCGAGCTGTTGGCCTGGGGCTTGCACAGGGAATGCCCTCCCTGGGGTCCCTGGTGTGGCTGGGCTGGGCAGCGCTGCGGGGCATCCCTTCCTGGCTCTGCCCCAAAAACCAGCGTAGCCACAACCCAGTCACAAATTGCACCAAGCCCAGGATTCTCCTCACTGCACAGGGGCACGGAGAGCAGAGTAAAACATCTCCCTCACGTACACCTTTTGTCTCAGACTGCTGGGGCGTTGAAAGAAGGGACGTACAAACTTTCTAGGGGCCTGTGGAGTGGGGCCTGGGGCTGGGAAGGGTCAGTGCCCGGGCACAGTGCTCCGGGTACACCCTGTGCCATCCTCTGCCTTTGGAGTCAGCTCAGAGGAAATGCATAAATAATTAAGCTGAGGTACTTACACACACATGTTTTATGGCAAATGGCTGTGTGGTTCGTGATCATTTTTTCCAGAAACAGGTTTTATGATAATATAGTAAAAATATTAAATTAGAAAATGCCTCACTAAGGGTGATAAAACCTTACTACAGTGGAAATAGGTAATTATCCCCTCTACAGCCTAAATGACAGTTTAAAAGAAATAAAAATGTTAGTGCTCATTACTTGCTTTTGTAGGTTGCAATAAAGGGTAAGTTAAATTTTAATTCAAGGAAGACCCCTGTATCGACCTGCTTCTTCCTCACGCTCTACCTACGCTGTACGTACTGTTAATTACTCGCGTAGGTTATTCCTCAGCACGTTGCTAAGACCAGTACCTCTTTGTGCTAAAGTCACCTTCCCTTCATCTGGAGGTAGCAGACTTGCAGTGGGGTGGGTTGTTTCAACTCAGTGGCTCAAGTCTGCTATTTCATATATGTGGGTGGAGAAGAGAAATTTTATATTTTTTAACCAAAATCCGAGTTCATTATGCATAGCCTTAAGGGGGCTGAAAGTATTAAAATCCACACTTACCCTGGTGAATTGAAACAGAGACAAGGTTAAACCTGGAGGATTGATGAGTTTTACTCTCTGCATGGTTAAATCCTGCTGAGGGGAGATGCTGTGGAAGAAAGGTAGCCTAGATGATGAGAAGAGGGGAAAAAAGGTTGTTTTGGGGGAATTTTAAGGGGTTTTTTTTGAGGGGGGGCGGTTTTTCAGTGTAGAATATTTGTTCTGTTTCAGGGGTGATGGGATTACCTGATCTCACTCCTTCTCCTGTCCCTCTCTGCCAGTGTCTCTACCCACACTGTGTTGCTCCACCTGAATTTTTACTGCAGCAGAGGCTGCCAGCGTTGTACCCGGCAGGATGGGGACTGTGGGGGTGCTGGGCTCAGCGCTGCAGGGCTGACCCGCCTGCGGCTGCGGGTGCACCCCCTCCTTGCACCCATGAAACCTGGTCCATCAGTGCTGGCAACGTTTCTCTGCCCAGGAAAAGAGATTCTTGCTTGAAGTCTCCCTGGACCCTGCTTGCTTGAAAAATGACTGTTTACTTAAAATCTGTAGGATTGGAGCAAATTCAGCATTGATCCCCGAACCCTCGTGTCCATCAGACTATCAAAAAACAAAAATAAAGACAAACACCTGCAGAGACTGGTTCTCCACCAGTGGGAAAATGCCAAGGCAGGCTGCAAAGAAACATTACTTTAGGCTTTTGCCTGCTCACTGGGAAAAGACAGAAACTCTTGCTGGTTTTGGCTGGTTTCTGTGGGCTTCCCCAGAGTGTGCACATTGTGTTTGAACTTCCTTATGGTACTGGGGACTGTAAAAAAATAAATTAATGTATAAGAGGAGAAGGACATACGTAGAGAAACTGCAGACAGGGGTCCTCTGTGTGGTGGAGATGATGTTTGGGAGTGAGTCCCCTTTGAATTTTGCAAAATGCCTTTGAGGTGTGTTTAGGGAGCAGCCAGTGGAGCTGGAAGGTTTGAAGCCTCTTACCTATGAGTGAACGTACCCGAGCTGCTCAGCCTCCTCTGACAGGAGCAAGCCTCGAGTGTTTGTCAGCTTTGCCCACCTGAGTGTGAAATGATCTTCTATCAAAACACCAGTTTCAGCATTTCTCTCTCTGCTCCTGACACGTGAACCCCGCTGCGGACAGGAACCGCTGCGCTGCCCAGGAATTTCACCCGGATTGCGGGACAAGTGGAAACGTTTGCTCCGTGTGATGACGGGGTCTGAGCCCAGCCAGCAAAGCAAGGCTGGAGAGCCATGGTTGTTGGAGGCCTCAACAGCATCACTCTGCGTTTTCCTTCCCATCACTTGACAGAGCCCTAAAGTCACAATGTCCTTGCTGGCAGTAGTGCCACTTGCCATCTCATTTCTCAGTTGAAACAGCAAAAGCGAGTTGCGTTTATCCGTTAATAGTCAGGAAAGATGGAAAATGTAGGTTTGAACGAGGCATTCCTCTCCCTCTTCTTTTTTCTTTCAAGCATCAAAGTTTTCAGCTTTTCAAGAGTCAGTTCTTTTTTTTTCTTTTTTCTTTTTTGAAGTGTTTTGATTTTGAATTTGTGTTAAACTTGCCAAAACCTGCGTGCACACTCCTGATGTAACGCGGAATCTCCAGCCGTGCTGTCCCAGGCTCTGCTGAGCTTTGCACACAGAACATGGCGTCGACCGTTTGGTTGGGTGTGGAGACGCATCCCTCACCACAGACTCATTTTCTGAGGGTAGAGCAGCTGATTGGTTAATTAGCTTCTAAATTAAAATTAATTGAAGAGATGTGGCCCTGTGAATTAGAACGGTTTCAGAGTGGTTTCTTGTCTCAGTGGCCCATGCGTGTCTGTCCAGCCCCGTGCCTTGCTGAAGATACTTTGTTCCTCATCTTCCTCGAATTAATGGCTGGTGTTTTTCTGCCATCACTGTTCAAAACTTACCAGTTCCTTCTTTCACGAGGCTGACAGGTAACTTTCTCCAGTGAGTGTCTGCAAGAAGCAGACAGTTTTCAAACCGGTTGCCATCTTTTATTGATTTCTAAAGGAGCAAGGCAGCAAAGCAGCCCCTACGCGAGAGTGGTCTCTGTTGTGGTATTAATTGAGGAGGCAGCCAAAATCACTGTGTCTCTGTCAGGTCTGAATTTCAGCCTTTGAAGCCCTCTTTTCTCTGCCTGTCCTGACAGTTTTTCTGGCCCAGCTTCTGCAGCAGCTGCTTTCCCAGGCGCTGGCCCTGGCGAGCCCTGGAGACGCCGGCCCACGGCACAGGGATCGGTTGGTTATTGCTCTGGTGACCCTGGGGCTCGTGAACACGCTCCAAAGGGAAATCCTCTTCTCTGTGTAACCAACACTGCTCTGTGTGTGTGTCCTCTTACAACGGGCTGTTGCTTTGGAAAGTGCTTATATAGAAAATAAGGCTCTCCCGATGCTTTTCCCCCGATTTCCAGCAGTGTGTGATTTATAAAAATGCTCTCTCCTTCCCCCCATCTCTCTCTCCTCACGTTACTTTGGTTCTAAAATTAAAGATAAATAACACCAGCCCACTTTTTTTTTTTTTTAAAAGGAAACTTGCTCCTGTTATTAGAATTGCTGCATATGTGCTATTAATTGGAATCTTGTTGCTGGGTCATTTTCATTGTTTTTCAAGTACTGTCAAGTCCAAGAAAATGTATGAAAACTAAATTATAGTCCCACGTAGGCTGTCTGATTGAATCCTCCTTGTGGCTCTGTGGTCTCATACATCCTATTAAGATATTCAATCATGTTTTCTTACTTGAAGAGTATGTCTGTAAAGGGCAAACTTATAGAAAACCTCATTCTCTAGAGATACGGTATCCAACCACACTGCAATATTTACATATTTCCGTACTGTGTGTGATGGGTCTCATGCAAGTTCTCCCTTTTGCCTCGATTTCTTAACAAAGATTGTCGAATGCATTTTTAATTATACAAGGCCTTTCCATTTTAAGGAGTGGATGGTTTTCCTGGCAGCCTCCTGCTTCCATTTCCACCTTGAAAAGTAACTTTCCCCTCTCCTCCTTCCTCTTTTCCCCAGGACAGAGCTTTATCGTTCGCTGTTTGGAAAACTGACAAGTCCTGGAGAACCCGAGCAGAATTAGCATCGGGCCTGGGCGCCAGGATCCGCGCCGCACGCCCCAGCCTGGTCAGTGCACGAGGGGTCCTCTCCCTGCGCTGGACGCTGCCCTGTCCCATCCCCTCTCCTCTCTCTGGGCAAAGTCTCTCCAGCTCCCGGTTTGTGGCTAAAAACCTCGCTGAAGGAACATCACATACGGTTCCTGCTCCATCACACAGGCTTGGGAAGAAGAGTGGGGGCAGATATTTAGCTTGGCTCAGCGCCCTCCCCTCTAGCTTTAAAATGAACTCTGCTTCCTCCCAAAGACAATCCATTTTTAACTATTGTCTTTAAATTCCTGACCTTGATTTTGCAATCTGCTCGGCACGGTACAGTGTTCTGCTGGGGGGAGGGACACGGGATTCAGACCAGCAGGGACCACCAACCCCCCCCCACCCCCGCAATCAGGTCACCCACGTTTGTATTAAATCCTGAGAGGTTTTTATTTGGGGGATTGGGGAGGGGTGTTTAAGTGTGCTGTTCTGGTCATTGGCTGCATATCTGGAATGTGTGACTTTATTTTTCACTGAGTCGAGAGGATTTAAATGTCATTTACATAATTAACATGGCCTTAAAACAGAGAAAAGGTGCTCTCCCTTGCAGCCAGCCAGAGCTCCCAGTTCACACTCCTCACTGCACACGGGGACGTTTGCTGACTGGTGATGAGCACAACGCGGGGGCACGGCTGGGGATGCTGCTGCAATTAGAACATATTGGTGAATTTTTCAGTCCCTCATTGATCCCCAACACTTAATTATTTCTGCTGATCGTGACTCTGAGCCATCCTGTCTTCACCATCACCATGTTGAAGGATGCCAGCACGAATGTGAACTGGCCAGAGGAGATGACTCACTTGAGGGGTTTTCTAGGGTTTTTGCATCCAAAGGTCAGAAGCCAGAAATTAAATCCCTGGAAGGGGAATTTGTTGGCCTGCTGTGATCAATCTGAAGTGGAGGTTATCTTGCATAAATAATCCGTGCATATGTGAGTGTGTAAGGTGGCCACTGCTTGTGGCCACGTGGACTGCACTGCCTTTGTTGTGTATTTGGCACGATCTAATTAAAACGCTTTGTAAACTGATTGTCCCAGTGTGACCAGTGCAGAAAAGGTTCCAGCAGCCGGGGCGGCTCTGAGCCCCAGCAGCACGGTGTTATTTACCTGCTGTCTTCAGCGTCACTTCCACAGAGCCAGACACCCAGCACGCACCAGGAAAATGGAGAGGCTTGCCAGACCAAAGAGCCCTGTTTCTGAACTTCATAGTAAGACAAAGGGGCTTTTTGGGTTTTGTTCCCGTGTAAGTTACCAGCTCTTCAGTGAGCAACTGATTTTTACTTTTTTATTATTCTTGCTTATTAAGCTTAAATAAAACCACATTCTCTTTTTCAGTATGTAACAGGTTAGAGCAGAGGGAGGGAAGCCCACTCCACTCCCTGTGCTTCCCCAGCAGACGAGGCCCAGTGTGCAGGAGCAGATGATCCCACCTCGTGTCCCCTTTCCCTCTGCTCCTGCCGTGCTGCTTCCCTGCTCCGGCCTCGGCTCAAAATAGGATGTGTTCCAACAGTTTTATCCCTTTGTTTTTTTCCTCCTTTAGGAGACTTTCTCTGTAGCTGCATTGTTGCACTTCACTCTGTCCCTGGAGCTGTCTGCAGAGCTGATATTAATTATGCAACTCATCATTACAGATTTAAGTCTCCCTTCCAGTCACCTGCAGCCAGTAAATAGCTTCCCAACATCTTCACTGTTGTGTGGAGCAAAGGATCCACCACTGCAAGGGAGAACCAGCTCAGCTGCAGGGAATTGGTGTGAAATTCTGGCTTTAAAAGCAGGAAAACCAGTGCACCTGTGTGCTGTGCTGGGTAAATTCTGCTCCTCTGCACAAAGCAGCCTGGGGACAGCGCGGTGCAGTGTGACGTGAGGGGCCAGGTACAGAAATATTTCCTGTGGGTGAGGAGGCAGCGCTCTGCCCCCGGTTTCTTTTGTGATTTGGTTATTTTGGGGTTTTTTTTAAAGCAAGGAAGAAAAAAGTGTATTAATGTGGTTAGAGCCGGCTCCTCTGACCAGTGTGACCCAGAGCACTACCTGGATTTTTGCCTGTTCTTTCGGCAGCTGTGGGCCCAGTGCCTCAGCGCTGGCTGTGCCAGGAGCTATCAGAGCTTTTCTTTCCCCTGTTCCTCACTGGTGCTGGTCCTCAGCCCTCGATCGATGTGAGGAGAGGCAGCAGCAGAGGGGAGGCTCCCTGCCCTGTGGAAGAATGTAGCATTTTTCTTGGTTTTTAGAAAGTAAGTGCCAAGGTGAGTATTGACTTTGCGTGGAAACCATACGGATCATGGCTGAATAAATCTTTCTGTTCGCTTGCAGCAAAGCAGCAGCTGCAGCTCTCGGGAAAGCGCATTGATTTCTCCCGTCCCCCTCCAGCTCCCAGCTCTCTGCTCAAAATCTGCCGGGTGGAAACAGGCTAAATGTCACCACTGGCTCCTCTCTGCTGCTTTTCCCATTTCGGGATCCCACCAGTGACCTGAGGTACAGCAAAGAGCCCAGCAGCAACGCCTGCCCCTCCCATACAGCTCACGCTGTGCAGTCACAGGCAGAGCATGGCCCAGGCAGCTGGGGGGAGAAGGGCCCAGAGGGTCCATGGCTCCAGGGAAGGGCTGATTTTTAGGATGCCTGTCCCGGGATATGGTGAGCGATCCCGTGTTCATTAATCAGTCAGTTTGATCCCATGTTAATTAGTCAGTCAGTTTATTTTGCTTAATGTGATGCTTGGCAGTGGGCTGCTCCAGAGCCGAGGGCTACAGCCACGGGCCTCCCCAGCTTATTCCCCTGGATTCGACCATCTTCCATGGCAGATCCTGGCCACGGCACGTCCTGTCCCCTCCAATGACAATTCTGGGTCCCCAGCAGTCACCAGAAAGCAGCACGACACAGTGACACCTTCCACCGTAACCGCGCTGGCACAATCCACCTGCTGAGAGTCGAGGTGTGTGTCCCCCCACCCAGTCAGACTTATTTTCTGAGCAGCAGCAAAGCTGTGTGGTCTGTTCCAATGTCATTAAAGTCTCCTGGTTTAATAACCACAATTCTGAAAGGCATCAAGGGGAGTAAATTAGGTGCTTCCAAAATTTGTGTCGGTGGAATGGTTTCATGCTGCTTACGCTGTCAGCACGAGCATTGAGGATGTTTAACAGAAAGCACCATGTCCCCACCCTACTTCGGGGTTTGCTGGGCTGGCAAGTTGGTTTTGTGGCCGAGGCTCGGGGCGCTGGTGGTCTGTGCTGCAGCTGTGCCACCCCTTTCCCGTTTGACTTCTGTGTCCTCTGCAGTTGTAGCACCAGGGCACTGCATTTTTCCTATTACTTTTTTTTGAGGGAGCGGGATGTAGTGTTAAAAGGGTAACATGAACCACTTTAAATGTGATAACTTCTCCTTCGTATTGTTTGAGGAGATAAGAGTCCAAGCCCTGCTAAGCGTGCTTTTGAATTCACTTATCAGTGTTTAAGCAGGCTTGTCTCCTGCCGTCCCCCACCACCTGGGCACCGCGATACACGGGGAGAACCTGGGCCGGCAGCCTCAGCTGAGGAGGCCCCTGCTCCATCTCCTGACCTTGCTGGTAAGGGCAGCGCTTGATTCCGGGCATGAAAACGCTCCCTGGCCTGGATTTGAATATGCTGCAGGAGAAAGTGCAGCCTGTGTAATCCCCGAGTAACAACTCCTCAGAGCCACTCCGGGGTGACGTGCCCGCTCCAGCAGCGGGGCAGCTCCCTCGGCACGGCAGCAGCGGTGGGGGCGGGCACGGTGGCACGCTCAGAAGCTGTGAGTGATGTTTAATAAGGGCACAGATAACTCAGATGATTTCCACTAAGTTTTCCTAATGCTGCCAATTAACAGCAAGTGAGATATTCCCCCCCCCCACAACAGAATATTAATTCTTTATTAATTCA
The DNA here is from genome assembly GCF_000700745.2 of Antrostomus carolinensis. NCBI lineage: Eukaryota > Metazoa > Chordata > Aves > Caprimulgiformes > Caprimulgidae > Antrostomus > Antrostomus carolinensis. The sequence goes on along the minus strand of NW_010334926.1, from coordinate 92,461 downwards.
TGATACAGCTGCTAATTAGCACCTACACAAATGGGCATTATACCTTTGCAAAGCATTGCCCAGCGACTAGACGGTGTGTTGGGGAATACATGTGTGATGGGGGGGGACAGAGGGATTAATCCTCTTCCCCCCAACCCCACAATAGCAAAGAATTTCAACTTTCAGACAAACAACTTCATTTACAAGTGTGTCTCTAATTAGCTGCAGAATTAGTAAAGCAGAGTTTTCCCCCCATAGATCGGCCAAACCCCTGAGGGAGGCTGTGGAATAGAGAGAATCGCATTTCCAATTATTTTGTTGAATTGCTAATTTAGTTATTGTGCCTGGCGTAATTGTGATGGGTATTGGGTGTGCAATTCAATTTGTTTTAAATATTTGTGGGAAGGCTGATCAGTAATGGAGCTGACCTATTTCATGGCCCAAATTGAGAGAAGAGACTAAAACAAAAAAACAGCTACAAAGCCACAGTTTGTCTCAGTTTTTATTTTGATGTCTCTCATCCCTCATAAGACTGTTGATGCAACAAAAGGTTTACATTAAAAGATGATGGCACTTTGATCTTGGGCTTTTGAGAGCTTACAGCTTTGGTACTTCTTTTCTTGGCATTTTAATACGTAGATATTTTAGGCTAAAGAGTTTTAAATGCATTTCTGGAGTTCAGTGGGGTCTGTCCCCTCACCCAACTCCCTCAATTATATTGTTTCTTGAGGTGATTTATGTTTTTAACTATCAGGATTCTGGTTTGAAAAAAATGTGTGAAAAAATAACTGCTGGAGCCATGTTTGCTGTTTAATGTGTCACACTAAAACTCACCTTTAATGCGGGGAACTTCCGAGAGGTGTTTGTGTTTGCAGAGCCCCAGGACTGCAGGGGACACCCCACAACCAAAGGTCCTGGCACTTCATTTCCAGTGGGCTCCTGCTCCAGGGAGGGTTCATGGAATTCTCCCACCACCCTCAGAGGCAATCGCTGGGCTGGGGTTTTCCTTTCTATTTAAGTCACTGTCGTGTTAAAGATGACAATAAATCCATGGAGGAGAAACTGGACCCACTAACAGTTTGCTGGGATGGCGACTGTGGGCTGGGAGTTACACCCAGAGCGTTGGGCAGGGACTGGAGCTGGTGGTGGGATGAGGAGCTGGTCCTTCTGCCCAGGACCTGCGGCTCCAGCCTGGCTCAGCGCCGGCCATCCAGCTCCTCCCGCTGCTGAGGATGTGAAGGGACACAGTGAAGCTTGGAGAAGGGGAAACACTCCTGCCCGCTTTGTATGAGCACCGAGGGACCAGGCTGGGCTTTGCCCTGTGGGGTCACATCTCAGAAGGTTTATTTCAAACATCTGCAGAGTCTGAGCAGGGGCAGGAACAAGAGCAGCGAGAGGCAGCGTCAGGTGAGGGACATCCCAGACCACAGGGTCCTCCAGCTCCATCCTCCCAGCACCAGCAGCCACCAGCCCTCGTTTGAGAAGCTGAGCTCCCCAAGGGGTGCACAGGACAAGGGGTGACAGATTTCCACTCCCAGCGACAGAGCTGCAATTCATTCTTTTTATTAAAAGAAACTGAGGTAAGTGAAATACTTCAGCACCGGCAAGAACCGTACGGACCGAGGGCAGTTTCCTGCCGCCCCTGCCCCGCTGGGCACCCGCCCCGATGCTGCGGCACCGGCACTGCGGCCACAGCCAGGGCAGAACGACCAGGACATCGGCTGGTGACGCTGCCCACGGTGCTTCAGCGGGGCCAGACCTCCACATGGCTCCCAGGGCTCGTGCTGGACTTGGACTTGAGACCAGCTCCAATGTTTACAGCTGGTTTTGTTGGAGCTACTTTCCCCTAAACGAAGTGGAGCCCAAGCCAGAGGCTGTAATACTGAAAGAGGGTCTGCTCCTGCCCAGCCTGTCAGAGGCTCCGGCAGCGACAGCTCCCACCCTTCAGCGGGGCCAGACCTCCACATGGCTCCCAGGGCTCGTGCTGGACTTGGACTTGAGACCAGCTCCAATGTTTACAGCTGGTTTTGTTGGAGCTACTTTCCCCTAAACGAAGTGGAGCCCAAGCCAGAGGCTGTAATACTGAAAGAGGGTCTGCTCCTGCCCAGCCTGTCAGAGGCTCCGGCAGCGACAGCTCCCACCCCGAGAAGAAGGAATGGGGCAGCGGGGACCGGGACATCCTGGAGGCAGCTAGCAGAAGAGCCCAACGAGTCACCTGCACTGTGCTGCCCCTCGAATGGTCCTGCCTGGCTGGGACATTCTCTGTCTGTCCTGCTGCAGCCCACCCTGGCATAAGTAAAAGCATCTCTGGGGCTTGTTCAGGGAGCTCAAGTCGGGGAAAAAAAAACCCAAAAAAGACTTTTAAACCAAATTAGAGTTTTTAACTACTGAGAAAAAGCTAGTCCTTTAGGTGACACAGCTCCGCTGGCCAGGGCTGCACGTCCCCAGGGAGGAGAGCAGTGCCAGTGCCCTTGAGGACTGAGTTGCACTTCAGAAGGAAGCAGTAGAGGTGTGAGGCACTGGCATCAGCGTTAGTCAATTCTCTCATAGAAACAGCCCTTCTGGTTCACGCTGTACTGGAAGGAACTGTAAAATCTGAAATACTTTACAGGCAATCATTGGTGTGAGCTCTCCAGTACAACTTAGACCAAGTTCTGTAACACTACCTATGTATCTGGAGCTTCTCTCCAGAGTTCCAGCTTCTCTGATCCTTTATGACAGGCAGGAGACCCAGGAAAACAAAAAAGGGTGGAAATGAGCTGAGCTGGGGTCAGGCTGTGGTGATCCCTGTGACCGGGACAGCCTGGCTCGGAGCCGGCGCTGCATGTCCCTGCCAAACACCCTCTGGGGACAGAGCCTCCCGACTGGCTGAGAGAGAGACTAGTGGATCAGGTAAAAAAAGTCAGCTGGTGCTAAGGAAGGGACCAAAATACCCAAAATAACTTTAATTTCCATCTTCCCACGTGGTAACAGCGATCCGTTCCCCAGATGCATCAGGAAGTGCAGAAATGGCTGAGCAGCTGCATTTTGGTCTCTTCTTTTACCTCCTCCTAGAAGGGCCTTTCCCAGAGTTTCCTGACCTGTTGGAACTGGGCACAAAGGCAAAGCAAGGGGGGATTTCACCTCCAAAATCCTGCCCCCGCCACCTTGGCGGTCCTGGGAAGCCCAGGAGCTGCTTTTTCCTGTACGACTAAGTGACAAGACAGAGGTTTGACATACAATCACTGCTGGCTGGCAGAGACACGAGGGCCGAGGCGGGGTGGGCTCCGCTCACCCGCAGGACACCAGGCGGGAGGATCCGGGGCTCCCACCCACTCCTGGGAGCAGAGCCCGTCCTGGGCCGCAGCTCCGCTCTCATGGGGGGACGTTGGCACTTGTCAGCACAAAGCTGTCACTCCCGGGCGGGGTGTGAGGAGAGAAGCAGGCAGGGGCACAGGGCTGGAATTTAAACCAGCCCTTGCTTCGCCACGGCCAAGGCCTCACGGTGCGGGCGCACCCTTCATTGCCGGCCGCGGCGCGTTCGGGTGGCGGCCGAACGGCAGCGGATGCTTTGGTCCAGTCACGCTTTGTTAAATAAATAAGGTCCAGTTAGACA